>NC_052070.1:78152314-78453970 GCF_015852505.1 Tachyglossus aculeatus
TGGCAAACAGAATTCAGAAACTGCAAGTTGAGGGAAGGTGGATTTTTGATGGAGGTGATACTACTTGGAAATCTAAGGACTGTCTTTTCTCCATTTGCAGAAGCCCTCTTGAGGTGACACAAAACTACCTATCACCCACAGCCCAAGTTGTGTTCTCCCAAGAGGGACAGACACCCCACTCAGGGCTCCAGCCCTGTTCATCATGTGGAACCACTAAAAGGAACAGTTCCTCTGTTGACTGGCTGCTTTCTTGCAGACGGCCTCTAGCCAGGGCTCCAAACGATGTCACTTGTTAGCAGGCTGGCATTTGCCAGCAGGAAGCCCAGAGATCAAGGCAGCTAATGGCCCCAGCCAGCTCCCCCAGAAAGAGCTGGGTGACCACATTCGAGCCAGAGATTTTTCAAAACGTACTCTGCTCTGAACTGGCACAGAGAGATGGGTATCTGGGAAACCAAGCCCCCAGCTGTAGTAGTCCCACAAACCACTCACCCAGCTCTGCCCCAGCTCTAATTCAAACTGGCTAAGATGGGGGGCAGGAGGAGGGAGAGAAAACTCTGGTAGAGCACACAGACCTGAAAGGGCCTCTTGAGGAAAAGAAAATTTCCTTCTCATATCCAGTACACACCCTCCACATCATGATCTGTTCCTCAATTGGGCCCCTTGGGCCCGGCATCAGCTCCATTTCCTACAAGGGGCAAGCTCAAGGTGAGCCAGAGGCACAGGCAAAGAGGGAACGGACAGCAGAGCTGGGCTGTTGGGGAAAGCCCCTGGAAGCTCAGGAATGGTCACTATGCATCACCATTCAGGGACTGCGCATCTTTGGGGAAGCATTTCCCGCCAGAGCAAATGCATGGAACACAAATCTATTTTTCTCCCCAAAGCTCTGGCGAAGCTGCCTCTGCAGCTGCACAAGCAACAGGGGCCGGGGCCAATTCCTCTTAGGTTTTAATGGAGGTGATTTGGATGGCCGCCCGGGAAGCAATCTGGGCCTGAAAATAAAATTAAATAAATAATAAATGCCCCGGCAGAACATCTCCTTTAAATCAGGAGAAACTCCAGGGGTCCTAAACACAGTTTCAGGGCATCACTCCTGCTATAAATATCTGCGCAACACTGACACAAACCCACATGCACACATTACTGTGAGAGTTTTTCTTGCATCTCGTAACAAGCTCTTGGTTCCCTTGCTCTACCCATTTTATTATTTCACAGCTGACGTTTTTCTGGCGGGACAGCATGTGAAGTGGAAAATGTCTGCAGACCTTCTCTTAGCCTCAGGAAAAGTTTAGAGTATGCAACAGAATTTTCCATTTCCCAAGATACAAGATATTTCAGATTTAAACAATTGAAAATAATCTGGTTAGGAATTGGCATGAGGTGTTCCCTCTCAGTCAAGACATTATATAACCTCCCCTATCTCTGAGTGGGCCTGCTTTAGAGAGGGTCTCCCCAGAGTTTTACTAGGTCACAGAATAGAGGGGTACTAAAGACTATACCACCTGGAAAGAGATGAAGTGGATATAACCATTCCCTGCCTTTATAGGAATATGCTTTAAGCCTTTTTCTGCCAGGGATATGAAAATGAGAATACCTGGTGCACATGTGCAGAAGATGGAATGGCCTGCATCTTTGAAGTTCATTCATTCAATCATATTTATTGAGTGCTTACTGTGTGCAGAGCAGTGTACTAAGCGCTTGGGAAGTACAAGTTGGCAACATATAGAAATGGTCCCTACTCAACAGTGGGCTCACAGTCTGACGTTGAGAGGTGAGCTCCTTCAGGTTCCCCTTACAGTCCCGGGGATTTGTGAAAAGCATGAAACCTGAGGAAAATTCAGGCCACACCTGACTGCAAGCTCATCCTCTAGACAGTAAGCCCACTGTGGGCAGGGAATGTCTGTTTATTGTTATATTGTACTCTCCCAAGTGCTTAGTGCAGTACTCAGTAAGTGCTCAATAAAACTCATCAACTATCTTAGGAAGAGCAACAAGGGAGCCAACAAGGGATCAAAAAAAAACAAACAGAAGATCTGCAAAGAAACAGCATATGCAAGCAACATAAAGTCATGCTCACAGTTAACAGTTACCAAATGCAAGTCTCTTGTACATATTTATTATTCTATTTATTTTATTTTGTTAATGATGTGCATCTAGTTTTACTTCTATTTATTCTGATGACTTGACACCTGTCCATGTTTTGTTTTGTTGTCTGTCTCCCCCTTCTAGACTGTGAGCCCATTGTTGGGTAAGGACCGTCTCTGTATGTTGCCAATTTGTACTTCCCAAGTGCTTAGTAGAGTACTCTGCACACAGTAAGTGCTCAATAAATACAATTGAATGAATGAATGAAAGTCTCTCATCACAGATACACATTCTAAAAGCATGAAATAGAAGGTGCTCTTTGCTAAGAGCCCAAACATCACTGGTAAAATTGCTCCTTGGTATCATTGCAAGGTGGTGTACATCTCAATCCATTCCAGGTCCATCCTTCACTTCCCCTTCAATGAGCTAGGCAATCAGTCCTATTTTTGAGTGCTTACTGTGGTGCAGAGCATTGTATTAAGTACTTAGGAGAATACAATATAGACTTGTTCCCTGTCCACAAGGAGCTTACAATCTAGTGGAAGGAGATTACGGTCTGTGGATCCCTTCGACCCAGCAGTGGAGGCCAGGAAGGAAATTCTGCCCCTCTTCCAATTTGGAATGTCAAGAAGGACCAGGCTTTGCGCCGGGGACAACTGTCTGAAGGCATACGGGGACAACTGTCTGGAGGCATAGGGAGCCAGAATTCTGGGATTTCCTTGATCCCATTCACCTCCTTCCAAATGGCAATGAGTGACCTCATTTTCTACTGCTGAGAGTTTGGAATTGCTGTCTTGAATTTTGAATTTGATTCCAACCGTTTATTACCACTTTAAGCAACTCTGATTTCCTTGCAAGCCTGAGGATCATGTCTCCCTGGCCCCTCAGAGGTTAACTCAGCAGAGTGAGTAGAGTGCAGTATGAGCTCTTACCAAATCCCTGTAATGGGGAAAATTGGATTCGACCATCTTGGGCAGACATGCTTCCAATTTTGTTCAGTTCTCAGACCTTTTTCTAAAATGTTTCAAACTAGATCAGTTAAAATGACCTACTCCATTCTGATAGGCAATCTGGTCAGATAATCAGCTTTCCACTCTTAAAAATATGCTTTGAACAAACTTCCTAATAGCTAAATGTTATTTGCACGTAGGTGGTGACCTTCAGAAATAATAACTACTGTACTTATAAAGGGCTTAACTTATTACATGTCAGCTGCTCTATGGAGAGCTAAAATGGGGAAAATGAAATTGGGGAAAAAGGGGAGTAGAGGACATGGAAATGGTAAAATAAAGCTTCAGATAATGCTGCAACCCAGATGCATGGAACGAAGCTTCTTTCATTCTTTCAACAAAGGAGTGATGCTCTTTTCAAGCAAAAGTTTCATAAGGAAGAGACAGAGGTAAAAAAGAAAACAGCACCAGGTGCTACAAACACTGGCCATAACATAACAAGGGACAACCTTTTTGTGTAACCCACATTGGCCTTTTCAGTTATGCACACACTCACAGGTGAATTTCATCATCAATAGGGTCCTTTTATGGTATTTGTTCAGTGCTTACTTTGTGTCCAACACTGTTCTAAGCCCTGAGGTAGATAAAAGTTAATTAGGCTGGACACAGTCCCTGTCCCACATGGGGCTCAGAGCCTAAGTAGGAGGGAGAACAGGAGAACTGAGGCATAGACTAAGGGAAATTACTTGCCCAAGGTCACACAACAAGCATTTGGCTGAGACGGCTTAAGAACATAGATTCTCTGATTCCCAGGTCTGTGCTCACCCCACTAGGCTGTGCTGCTTCTCACAGGGCTGCTATATAAAGTTGCCTCTGACTGCAAGTGCTGCCGTTTGTTTGCTACCACTAAGAGGAAAGGCTTTACCCCATTCTTCAGTAATTCATACCTAGCATTCCTCAGGCTTTAAATAGTAAGGAAAAAAAAATAATGAACAGTTACTGCTTTCTTATCCCAGCTAAAACATGGTCCATGGTCCAGCCCCTTCCTTCTGGGACATCTCTAACAGCTCTAAAGAAGGAGTGGTTCTTAAAAAGGACAGGTATCAAGTCAAGAGTGCCCCATCCTATTTAAGGTTACTAGATTCCCATCTGTTTCTTAATGACTTGGAACAGGTTTCTTTATTTTTAGCTGATTGGAACGCTTAAATTTTCCATTATTTTTGCTTATATCTTTAATCAGTGGTATTTACTGGGTGCTTAGTGTGTGCAGAGCACTGTACTAAGCACTTGGGAAAGTATAATTGAACAGAGTCAGTGGACACAATCTCTGCCCACAAGGAGCTTAGAGTCTACAGGGGAAGACACACATTAAAATAAATTACAGATAGGGAAAATAGAATTTAAGAATAGCTACATAAGTGTGGTGGGGCTTAGGTATCAAAATTTTTAAAGGGGTATACAGCCAACTGCACAGTTGATGCAGAGGGAAGGGTGGGTAGGTGAAATGAGGGCTTAGTCAGGGAAGACCACTTGCAGGAAATGTGGTTTTCAAGGTAGACAGAGTAGTGATTCAGACATGAAGTGGGAGCGAGTTAAAGGCTAGAAGAAGGACCTGGGCAGTGGGATATGGCAGGATAGACAGAAAGAATGTGTTGTTATTAAAGGAGCAGAATGTGCAGATTGAGTTGTGAATACGAGATCTGCCAGGTAAGGTAGGAGGAAGTGAACTGATTGAAAGCCTTAAAGCCACCCCTAGCTTTAAAAACTTCCAGAAAATGAGAGTATCAACTCTTTCTCTCTTCCCTACTCTATCACTGGTCATTTTTATGCAGGGCAAAAAAACAACACAAAAGAGAGCTCCCTACACCTAGAAGTGTATTATCTTCTTTGAAGACAGCTAGCTGACCTGGAATGCCAGGAACACTCAGAAACAAAGGGCATGGAATAGGGCCAACAGAGAGTGACTTGGAAAAGTTTTTACATATCTTTCATTTAGGAGTCTCTCTGACCCAGATTCCTTGAAAAATCTGTTGCATAGCAGAAATGTCATAAAGAAATTTTCCTTTTGATCCTCTCAGTGTAAGCTCCTTGTGGGCAGAAAGTATGCCTTGTGTTTCTGTTGTACTTTACCCAAGGATTTAGAACAGCTAAATGAACACCATTAATATTACTACCTAGCCTTGTTTTCCCTTCTATTGTCATAGTAGGTTATTCATTCATTCATTCAATCATATTTATTGAGTGCTTACTGTGTGCAGAGCACTGTACTAAGCGCTTGGGAAGTACAAGTTGGCAACATATAGAGACGGTCCCTACCCAACAACGGGCTCACAGTCTAGAAGGGGGAGACAGACAACAAAACAAATATCATATATCCTATATGATATATATATCATATATTCCTAGAGACATCAACATAAGCACTGCTTTCAACCTTGCTTTAGAATGACCTGCAATAAAGAGTAACTCCTTTTGCCTGGGGAAGAGAGACCTTCTCTCGTTCAGTAGTATATCAATCATCTCCTACTCCTGTCTCTACATTCTAAGCTAGTGAGGTCACATCTCAGAAGACGTATCAGACCCATGGGTGCTGTAGTTTGTCCAACTAGAAGTCCTCAAGAAAGATGTTCTACAGCAATAAAATAAAATCCTATTATCTTTAATGAGCCCATGATGAGGGGTGCAATTTGCATAAGAAGCTGGTCAGCTTAAAAATTTGTCTGGGTGGCCTACTGATTCTACCAATCCCAAGGTGAAGGGGTTGAACTATGGTCCAACATGGCATCACCTTCCCCTCTTCCCCCAATCATACAACACAATCAGAACCTGGACTGGTACTTATCTCCACGGTGTACCCCGCTGAATTTTTGTTTACCTTTTTTTAAATAAAACAACAACAAACACAAGGCTTATTAATAATAACTATGGTATTTGTTAAGTGCTTACTGTGTGGCAGGCACTGCATTAAGTGCTGGGGGAGATACAAAGTCATCAGGTTGGACATGGTCTCTGTCCCACATGGGGCTCACTATCTTAATTCCTATTGTACAGATGAAGTAACTGAGAACCTAGGTCCTCCTAACTCCTAGGTCCGTGCTCTATCCCCTAGGCCACACTCTCCTCTGCCCATGTGTGGCAGATGGGCCTCAGGCAGCGCAAACCATCCCAAGCTCTTGGCGCCCTGCTGGGAAAACTCAGCATGGCTCCCTTCCTCCCCACAGTCCTAAGTGCTGCAGGGGTGGTGGGAAAGCAGCAGCAGCAACTCTCCCCACTTGCCACCAAAATCAGCCCAGGAAAATGAGCCAAGACAGCAGAGGAAGACACACATGACCATGTTTGGCCTGGGTTCTTTCCTCCCAAACTTCACAGAAAGTCCTGCCTCCCTCTTCCCCGGCACATGAAGCACTGCATTAAGGGACCATCTGGAAGAATTTTGCCTGATTAACATTTCTAGAGCAAAATCCACCGTACCATCCTGGAGCCCTTCTAATTAGAACAGTGAAGTACCTGCAGTTCTTCTATAATATGCATTTTCATTCCCTGTTTTGGCTAGAAGACTGTTAGGGAATTGTTCTGACCATTTGAGGGTGTTGGGATACAATGCCATGTGGTGTTGGATGATGGCTGAACACAGATATATGGGATTGGGTGAGGTGTGTGCTACAACACAAATTCTCCATAACTTGGGCTTTGCAGGAATGCCGCCCACACATTATAGGAGAGCTGGGTGTGTGCATGAATTGAGAAAGAAATTACAACCTCCTATTCTGCACCTTTAGACATGGCAGTCTGTTTCAATAATCAGTATCCTGCAAAAATAAACCCAAATCAAGAAGGTGGAATTATTGCATTTACATGACCCAAAGAACTTCTTTAGCAAAATAAACTGGCATTTTAATGCCACCCACTTTTAGACACTTTCAAGTGACCCTCGTTCACACCATGGAGAAACGGAATATCATTGTACAGAGGCAAGAGTAAATTACTTACCAACTGCTGTTCTAAGGATGGGATTGAATCATGATGGCCATAAATTATCCCGGGGTTGTACTGACTGAACAGAACTGGATAAAACACTTTTTTCCCTACAAAGCAAAAGAGATTGAAAAAATAAGTTACAGAAAATATATCTGTTTCCTCATAACGTAATTTTCTCCAGTATCCTGTAACTTTGCCACCATCCTTCCCCATCTTTTCCCTTCAATCGTATCACCCAGTGTACTTCTTTCCAACTAGGCTGCTTCCTGGAAACAAGCATCACTCACCTGAGAGGTGGGGTTCCCCACACAAATCAGGTTCCCAAGACTTTAATCAGTCAATCGTGCTTATTGAGTGCAGAGCACTGATCTAAATATACTTAGGAGAGTTCAACTGAAGCAAGATAAACAATCAACTAATTGATCAATGGTATTTATTGGCACTTACTGTGTGCACACCACTTTACAGAGTTGGAGCTCTGCTCTCAAGGACCTTACAATCTAATAGGTGGGCCAGACAAAAATTGTGCATAAATAGAGGAAACAGGAGGAAGAACAGGGATAAAATAGGTAGTAGGGTGAACATGTCGGGATAAAATATCTGAATAAATAATTGAACATTCTGCTGAAAATCCTTTTAGGCATTTGATTTATATCATGGAATATCACCGCCCAAATTCCTTTCTAGTCCCACTCCCACACTCTCCTGCCTTGGTTCACTCTACTGTTTCCATAAGCCAGTAGCTCCTTCCCCATAACAATTTAACCCTGATCCTTTCCCTTTACACAAGGATATCCCCTCCACTGCCTAGTTCTTCTTTCTCTCTACCCAGGCTCTGATTTTCTAATTCCCCATGTCATCATCATTTTATGGGCCAGAGGGCTTTACATAATCATCAAGAGAAGCAGTGTTGCCTAGTGGATAGAGCATGGTCCTGGGAGTCAGAAGGACCTGGGCTCTAATCCCGGCTCTTCCACTCATCTACTGTGTGACCTTGGACAAGTCACTTGACTCCTCTGTCCCTCAGTTACCTCATCTGTAAAATGGGGATTGAGACTATGAGCCTGCTGTGGGACAGGAACTGTGTCCAACTTGATTATCTTGTATCAACCTTAGTACAATGCCTGACACATAGTAAGCACTTAAATACCAGAAAGAAATAAAATAGACTCTACACAAGGAAATACTGGGATGAGGAATGCTAAATTGAAGATGGATGACAGTTGAGACAAAAGGAAGACCCTAGAAATAAGGCAACAAAGGGCAGTTCCATATAAAGTTTAGCCTCATCCCAAGGAAATGTGATCATTGGTGATTTACTTTCAGCGAGCAGAGCACTGGCCTGGCTGAACCTTCAATCCAGGATTGGCATTTCTTGTATTTGTATTCTTCGGGGTGTTTGACCCATTTTTTTTAAACCCCTCCCAATGGGCCACCTAAAGCTCACCTCATATGGTGGACAGGCTCAACAGGAATCAAATCCTAAAAATGTGGTACAAAAGCCTGAGGTGGCTACTTTGACCACCTCCTGTTGGTCTATGGCACTACAGCACAGCTTTGGCACCATGCTGCAGTCATTTGACACATAAATGGCTTTTCTTCATAAGATATTTCCATGCACTTAGCAAATAGAAGCAGCATGACCTAGTGGTTAGGGCACAGACCTAGGAGTCAGAAGGACTTGGGTTCTAATTCCAGATTGGCCACTTATCTGCTGTAAGACCTTGAACAAGCCTTATAACTTCTCTGTGTTAGTTACGTCATCTGTAAAATGGATCTTTAGACTGTGAGCCCCATGTGGGACACAGACTGTGCCCAAACTTATTTGCTTGTAGCTACCCCAGCGCTTAGTACAGTGGCTAGCACAAGGTAACCACTTAAATACCATTCAAATAACAAAAAGTGCCGCATTTCTGCTTGCCTTCTTTCTTGTTATGTTCCTTGCCCCAGTAGGAACCTGACCAACAGGAATGAGGAAGTGAGTGAGACCATGCAAGGATAATCCATTCCATTGTCCGGCTTCTCCCAAATAGACCTAGGACTAGCCTGACAGTTAAGACTGGAGGTCTCATTCATTCAGTGAGGGAAGTGACTTGGACTGGACAATTCTGAGACAGGACAGAGGGCAAAGACAATCAGACCCAGGTTGGGCCCATACCTGGCTGTGTGTTCAGCCTGCATGTATTGAGGAACTCGGCAGTGAAGTAGATGTCAACGTCACAGAAAAAGAGGAGGACGTTGCTGCCTTCCCATACGCGTGCCCCAACATCCAGTCCCTTTCCCCTCGAGAACTCTCCATTCAGTTGGATAAATGTAAAGTTCTTGAAGTTCGCTGCTCTGAAAATCAAACACAAATCAAACAATTGCATTTATTGAGTACTTACTGTGTGCAGAACACTGTACACTTGGGAGAGTACAATATAACAGACACATTCTCTGCCCACAGCAAGCTTATGGTCCCTTTTTTTTTTTAAAGTCGAGAAATTCGAGTTGCTTCAGGCTAGCTATGAGCTCTAGGGCTAATTTTTATCTCAGTCTTATCTCAACCATGAGGAATTTGAAGTCCCGAGAAAGTACCAAAGAGTGCCTGGGTCCTGGGCTGTCAGGAAAACACTATTGGGAGTGTGAAAAGAGGAAAAGTCCAGTATCATCTACTAGAGCTTACTTGGCAATGTTCACCAATTCCTCTGTGAAATCTAAGGAGGCAAGGTAGCCAAGGCAGACCTACTTAACTTTCCCTCCAGCATAAACTTAAATGTCTAAGCATAACTATTACGTTTTGCTTTCTCACTGCTTGAGCACATAGACAACCATTTCTCCTATCTTAACTATCCTGATGGCCTCACTGATCAATACCCTTGGTCACTGTGTAAGAACATCAATCTAATACGAATAAAATAAACAGTAACTCAAGGAAATCCCTGGAGTATTTCAAAAAGTAGCAATCATGAAAGTCTAATCAAGAGATTAGCAAAAGATCAGCATTTTTGGCTCGCTTGCCTGTCATCAATCAATTATATCTATTAAGCACTTACTGGATGCAGAGCACCGTGGTAAGCATTTGGGAGGGTACAATATAACATTGGTAGGCATGTTCTTTGTCCACAGTGAGGTTAGAGTCTAGAGGGGGATAGAGACATTACTATAAACAAATTACACATAGGTACCTAAGTTGCGTGGGGCTGAGGATGAAGTGAATAAAGAGTGCAAATCCAAGTGCAAAAGCCACACAGAAGGAAGTGCTGAACTGTATTGTCCAAGCTCTTAATACAGTGCTCTGCACACAGTAAGCACTCAATAAATATGATTGAATGAATGAAATGAGGGCTTAGTTGGGGAAGGCCTCTTGGAAGAGATGTGCTTTTTATAAGGCTTTGATGGGGGGTGGGGAGTGATTGTGACCACTAAAATGATTTGTGAAGTAACACGCTAAAAATCAGTGTGAACATTAATGAAATGGATTTATGTCTAGCTTTCCGCACATCTCCCTTTCCTCCCCCAAAACCCACCATTTCCCTCTGGGTGAATGGGCAAACTAGAGCTTCTTCCAGCAACAGGTGAATCCATTGACAGAAAGATTGAGAGGAGTAAAGAAGAGTAAGTTTGAGGAACAGAAGCTCAATTACTTCTGGCTGCAACCACTTTCACTACAAATTTGGTGCCCCTTCTTGGCTCCAGGGCTCCTGATTTAACCTAGACCTTGCCCAGCACCTCTCCTGAAGTTAAACAGCACTAAGGCATTCCCCAAAGGTGTGGAGGCTCTGCAATCAGCTCTGGCACAAATTAATACATTAACAGAGAATGTAACAGTGTAGGTAGACACGATGTCTGCCCTCAAGGAGTTTACAATCTAGTGGGGAAGGCAGAAATTAAAATAATTTAGAGGTAAGGGGAGGAAATGAGAGTATAAAGATGGGTACATAAGTGCTGTGAGGTGAGTATCAAAGTGCTTAGGAGATGTGAACATCACTGCATATGTGATCCAGAAGGGAAGGAGATTAGGGTGGAGAGATAAGATGCTAGCATGCCTCTCAGTTCTTCCTTTGGGACTTATTATAGACTAATAATATTACTATTATTCTTATTGAATTTATTAAGCATTTACTATGTTCAGGCACTGTATTACGTGCTGGGGTAGATACAAGCTAATCACGTTGGGCACAATCCATGTCCTACATGGAGCTCACAGTTTTAATCCCCATTTTACAGATGAGGTAACTGAGGCACAAGTTCTGGAATAGGGGGGATCTACAGGAAAGAAAGTTTGAATCTGACCTAGAACCTAGTTTCCTACTTGGTCCAGATGCCCATCGGGGGTGACCATCCATCAGAGTTCAGCTCCTCTAAGCCCTGAAAATTCCCATGGTAGTCTCTGGACAGGCATAGAGAAATTAAGTGACCAAGATCACACATCAGGCAACTGATTGAGCTGGAATTAGAACCCAGGTCCTCCTGACACCCAGGCCTGCGATCAACCCACTAAGACAGGCTGCTTGGTTTGTGGCCCTTGCTGTAGTGACTGCCCGCAAAAAGGCAGGGGTGGCCACAACTGTCATCATTGGACGAATTACCCAGCTTTGTGGAGGGAGGAGGCTTTTTTGGGGGGTTGGAGGTATCGTTATTACCCTAAAGTCATGAGTGCTTAGGATGGAACCTGGGATCATTCCCTTCATTATTCTGCACAGTTTCTCCAGCTGCTTTTGTAAACATGCACACCCCTGCCCCACATTGCATACAAAATGTTTTTCATTCAGGAGGGGATGATGCAAAAGGCATTAACTGAAAGGTAGTACGCTAAAGAAAGAAAGGGCAATACAAAGCTTCAGAAAGTGCTAATCTCTCCCACAGATGGTGGTAAATCTGTACCAGGTATCACAATCTCCTTATGAGCCAATTTAAACATGTTTATTAACCACCTACCCAAGTTGCTTTCCCTCTAAACTGTAAGGTCACTGTGGGCAGGAAATGTCTACCAACTGTTATATTGTACTCTCCTAAGCACTTAGAACAATATTGAACATTCTGGGTGCACAGCAAATATGACTGAGTGACCGAATGAACCTTCATTAGAGTCTGCCACAGTGCTCTACTGAAACCAGGGCCTGCACTGAGCCCAATGTTCAGTTTCTGGTAGCAATCACATTCAGTGATTTAGGACAGACAATCAGGATCCAAGCCATTTATCTCCACAAACTGGTCCTGAGTAGATTTGAGCACTACTGGACAGAAAAAGGAAGGCTGTGACCTTGGCACCACTAGCCAGGCAGCTCGATCTGCCGGGCATTTGGCCTTGGAGAGAGGATGTGACTTTATCCTTTGTGCTGGGTTGGTTAAGGACCTGTCAGGTCCTTCCCTTTCAACCATAAACATGCCTGCAGACAGTAATCATGCTATTCAACCTGTATTCAGACCACTGATTTTTTTTTTTTCATTGCACAATCACCTGGAAGGTTCCATACTTCTGTACCTTCAATCAGGAAAGGCTTGGCACAAAGCTTTGCTCTTTCCAAGCCCAGCAAGCCAGATAGAAGACAAGAAATTCTGGGAACCAGCTGCTTTCTTCTAGACTATAACCTTGTTATGGGCAAGGAACGTGTCTGCTAATTCTGTTGTATTGCACTCTCTCAAGAGTTTAGTACAGTGTTCTGCACATAGTAAGTACACAGAAAATACCACCGACTGATTGATTCCTCCCTTTCCCTGAACCAAGCCTGGCTTTGGATCCCGTTTCCCCTACCTTCTGATGCTCACACTCAGTGCCTCAGTACAGGGTCAACATGACAGGCCCAGGTAGGAAAGGGACTGATGACCCTCCTAAATAAGTAGTTGCATGTGACATGACACTCATTCAGCCAAGCACATGTGGTAATGAGGTAACCTGGTGGATTTTATTTTGCAGAAGTAGGTGGATTTTGCATGATCCTACAATGTTTCTCCAGGGGGATTCTTGAACCCCTAAATTATTACATAGACTGTGTGTCCCTCTTCAACATGTTACAAGTCATAGTACAGGTCAGCATGTACTATGGCACAGCATCTGTGCCGTGCACTTGGCAGAGCAGTTTGGAGAGGAGAGGCTTGGTATGCCCCACCCTCCGCTCCCAGAAAAACAATTGGACATGTGTGTCTAGTTCTATGTCGGCACCAGAAAGGGAACAGGTCAGTTAAAAACAGAGTAATCAGTCACCTCAGCCCAAGCTGCCTGGGCTCTGGAATGGGGCAGTCTACAGAAGAGAAATTTTCACTCTAACCCAGGAGTCACTTCCCTTCTGATTCTGGATGTCCACTGGGGATAACTACTCATCAGAGTTCACAGTAGTCTAATGGCAGGAATCTCCCTTGGTATCCCCCTGCTTAGGGTCATGTCCACATACCTCAAACCCTGTAGAGTACCAAACATTTTACTGCAATGGGTTCAAAGCAGGCCTGAACAAAGCACAAAACCTGGTGGAGTCTATGCTGGGCCCAAAACAGGCCCAAGTTTCATTTCCTCCCAGTCAGGCAATATACCAACTCAGGTCCTGCTCCAATCTTTCCCATAAGAAAGGTTCAGTGCCTCTATTTAGAAAAACGGGATATGGCAAACTCCCAGAATTACTACAAGATTGCCAGGGGTGACAATGTCCCACAGCTCTCTTTCCCTCTCGAAGCAGCACAAACCAGACAATTTTGGGATATACACAAACTGGGCCTGGGGTTCCCAGTCTTCTACTGACCTGTCCTTCAGGTTGATAACTAAATGTAAAATCTTTCTCAGATTCACTAAGAACACCACAAGAGGGATTTAGAGATGGGCGTCCAGGATAGAAACATTACTAACACAACTGTTCTCATTCATTCATTCATTCAATCGTATTTACTGAGCGCTTACTTTGTGCAGAACATTGTACTAAGCACTTGGGAAGTACAAGTTGGATATTTATAGAGCACTTACTATACGCAGAACACTATACTAAGCACTTGGGAAAGTACAACAATAAACAGTGACAATCCCATAGACTTGGGACTCAGAGGACGTGGGTTCTAATCCTGGCTCCTCTACTTGTCTGCTGCATGATGCTGGGCAAGCCGCTTAACTTCTCTGTGCCTCAGTTCCCTTATCGTGTCGGTGCAGGACGTCGGCCCTGAGGTCGGTGGCAGAGTGGATGAGGTCCTGCAGGCCACGCTCGCAAAGCTGCCCATAGCCCGAGAACTTGTGCAGCACCTTCTCCAGCTCCTGCTCCCTGGCGGCCCGGCTCAACGCCGCCCCATGCCGCTCTACCCTCACTCCCTCTAGTTCTCAGTTGGACATGTCAGACAAAGGACTAGAAGAGAATGACATAAAATAAGGAGGACAAGTCTAAAAACAGAATAAGCAAGCACTAACTGGAAGAAAAACCACCCAAACAAAAATGAATCAAACATTTATGCTGATGAAGAAAGCAGGGAATTCCAGGAATTTTTAGAATTTCATTACATGAGTCCAAATGTGAGGCTCCAAATAACCACCAGATTTGCGGACTCACATCAAAAGTACTTACTCTGATGAAATGCTCTCAAATTCTCTGATTTAAATTAAATTCCCACCTCCTTACAAAGTCCATCAGGGATCCCAGGAAGTTGCTGAAGCACAAAAAGTCCCTTTCCTAGAGGTCATAACCACTTGAAAAAGTCACTCATTTTCCAAGTGATTTAATTTTACTAATTCGCTTGTTTTTCCCAGAATGGTTGAATCAGAAGATTAAAGAGCTCCTATTGCCAAAGAAGCTTTGTCCTTATAAAGATCTCTTTCCTTTCTGCCACTCAGAAAAGCTTTTTATTTACATAAATTGGTAAGGCAACAGAGTAGGGTGGCTAATTTACCCACTGCAACTTTCTCTGCTGAGCTCATCTCAGCAGGACGCTCCAGAAAAACTGCCCACAGGCCCAGGAATAGAGGGACTGACAAAAAAGGAGAAGGTGAAAAGATAAACGGACAATTGAAAAACAAAAATTGGGAGAGGTCCAAAGAAGGGAAGATAGGCCAGGAGAGAGGGACATAAAAGAAGTTAGACCAAAGAGATGAAAGAAAGGGAGGGACAAAGAGTTTGCAAGACAAGGAATGGGAGAGGAAAAGACAAATAGAGGACAACAGAAGGCCTGCGTTCTAACCCTGCTCTGCCACTTGTCCGAAGTGTGACCTTGGGAAAAATCACTTAACTTCTCTGTACCGTGGTTTCTTCACCTGTAAAATGGTAATTAAATTCTACTCCCTCCTACTTAGATCGTGAGCCTCATGTAAAACAGAGACTATGTCCAACCTAAGTATCTTGAATCTACCCCAGAGATTAGTACAGAGCTTGGCACATAGTAAGCGCTTCAAGAATAACGTAAAAAAAAAAGGCCGAGTGGTGTGAAGGCCAAGGAGAAGAGGTGAGGAGGTAGAATATAAAAAAAGAAAAGAAACTAAGAGCAACAGAAAGATAAATATATCACTTTGCTAGTCTGAGTGAAGAATGAGTATTACTGTGAGTTTGCACCTACAAAAATCACTTCTAAATGTTCCCAGCTGCACAGAAACTCTTCTTTTAAGACCTTAAGAAATAATAGCCAAGGGTACTGTTTTACAGTTTTTACAGATCACTGCCTAGTTTAGATAACAGAGGGTAAGCTGAGTTCTGGAAAGGATTTTTACTTCTCCTGCATCAGGTACCTAAACAATTTTACATTTTGTGAAATGCAAATTTTATGATTTGTCCTTTTCCTGTTCCCCCATACACACACATGCTCTGTGCTTGGTTTGGAGCCTCATTGCCCTCCAGTGTTCCTGTGGATAACCAAAAACCAACTCAGCCTATGTTTAGTTGATTATACTTGCAAATACCTGGTTCTGAAATTTGTGGGGATGGGGACACATGTCAATAATCCATCAGTGAGCAGAGCAAAGGGATACACTTTGAATGTCAGCGACGTGGTCACGCAATCCTCTGGAAATTAGAAACCACTCCAGAGGCTAAACATACAGGCCACAGTTCCTTCCTCCCCATGGCCATGGTAAATAAATGGGAAATCAAAGCAGGCTTTGGAAGAAGCCAAACAAATTCAACATTATACGGAGAGTCCCAAGAGATCCAGAGGTCTGGCAGTGGCATTTGCCATGAATTTCAGAGGAAAGAGGGTAGTGAATAGTGATCTGGGTGACAGGAAGCCCCTGCTTCAAACAGCAGAAGGGCAATGTACCCATCCCATTTTGCATGATCCTGGTCTGAATTCATTCATTCAGTCATTTATTGAGCACTTACTGTGTGTACAGCACTGTACTAAGCACTTGGGAGAGCACACTACAGCAATAATAATAATAATTTATTGTGGCATTTGTTAAGTGCTTACTGTGTGTCAGGAACTGTACTAAGCACTGGGGTGGTTACAAGCAGAGTTGGACATAGTTCCTGTCCCAAGTGGGGCTCACAGTCTCAATCCCCATTTTACAGATGAGGTAACTGAGGCACAGAGAAGTGAAGCGAGTTGCCCAAGGTCACATAGCAGACAAGTAGTGGAGCCAGATTTAGAATCCATGACTTTCTGACTCCCAGGCCGTGCATTATCCACTATGCCAGGCTGCTTCTCTATTAAACACATTCCCCGCCCACAACAAGCTTACAGTCTAGAGTGGGGGAGACAGACATTAATATAAATAAATAAATTACAGATATGCACATAAGTGTTGTGGAGCTGCGGGTGGGGGGGGGATGAACAAAGGGAGTAAGTCAGGGAGATGCAAAAGGGAGTGGGAGAAGAGGAAAGTGGGGCTTAGTCAGGGAAGGTCTCTTGGAAGAGATGTACCTTCAGTAAGACTTAAAATGGGGGAGAGTAATTATCTGTCAGATTTAAGGAGGGATGGCGTTCCAGACCAGAGGCAGGATGTGGTCAAGGGGTCGGCAGTGAGAGAGACGAGATCGAGGCACACTGAGAAGGTTAGCATTAGAGTAGTTAACCGTGTGCCCTGGGTTGTAGTAGGAGAGTAGCGAGATGAGGTAGAAAGGAACAAGGTGATTGAGTACTTTAAAGCCAATGGTGAGGAGTTTTTGTTTGATGCAGAGGAGGATGGGCAGCCATTGGAGTTTTTGAGGAGTGGAGAAACATCCCACTGGTTCGAGCAGCTCCAAAATTCATGAAGGCACTGGGCAAACACCTAAGGGCTGCCTCCATCCAGGAGGAGTTCGGCCAAGAGCCTGAGCCTAAATGTTTGGTCTCTTCTGGGAAATTGCTGCTTTTCTCTTCAAATTTCACTGCGCTGCTGCTACTGTTTGTGCAGTGGCTGGAGCATGGCAATCAGGAGAGTTGGGTCTAGACCCAGCTCTTTAAATAAGGGAATGACTGTTGAGGTTTATGCCTTCATGGTGGTAAGTCTCTTTTTTATGGTATTTGTTAAGAATTTACTCTGTTCTAAGTGCTGAGGTAGATACATGGGGCTCACAGTCTAAATCCCCATTTTACAGATAAGGTAATTGAGGCACAGAGAAGTTCAGTGACTTGCCCAAAGTCACACAGCAGACAAGTGGTGGAACAGAAATTAGACCCAGGTCCTTCTGACTCCCAAGCTCATGCTCTAACCAGTAGGCCATGCGGCTTCTCCAGTCTCTTATTGATCCTGTCTACAGAGACACATTTCACAGTGACTTTGACGTGTAGGCTGAGCCCAAATCTAAGGTGGTAGAAGAACAGATGGAAAGACTAGTGATTAACTGTTGCCATTGGTGACAACCATTCATCATCCAGACTGAAGGCACTTGGCCTAGGAATAGTAAAGTAGCAGAGGACAAATTCCCACCTGATTTTCCAACTAATGACTATCCAGTAAGTCCATTGCTTTGGCTAAAAAGCTTTGTATTTTTCGAATCTGGAAAAAAAAAAACTCAGCTGCTTTCACTCAACATTTTCCAGTTGAGCATATGCTTTTTTGAAGATTCTTTTGCTTTGAATGATTCCAACACCGCAATCGGCAGAACCAGCTTGAATACTACAGCTCGGTTCCTCTTTCGTGGGCAGGACCTGCCTGCCAATTTGTCTGGTTTGAAGAAGGATTTTCCACTTGATCTCCTCATTCTGATATTCTGCAACCACAAATGTGGCCTAGAGGGAGCAAGGGGATGGGGTGGTGGAAGAGGCCAAGCCATATGTTACTGCTAGAGAAATGTCCTAAATTTGAACAACTTTTCTATTCTATTGTGGGTTCTTTTTGCCCTAGAAATATCCAAATTCCTATTCCTTCAAAGAGATACCTCCAGGTCCTTTGGGTCACCATCACTGGTCTACTTGGAGGGAGTTAACCAGTCCTTTGGGGCTCAGACTGGCCTTGATCATTGATCTGTCTTAAATTGTGGTTCTCCATCTCTATTTTAGCACCTGACTTCCTCAACTAGATTGCAAGCTTCTCGAGGGCAGAGATCATCATCTATGAACTTTTTGCATTCCCCTAAGTGTGATGAACAGTGCTTCACAGAGAATAAGTGCTCAGTAAATACTATTGATTGATTCATTCATTCAATCATATTTATTGAGCACTTACTGTGGACAGAGCTCCGTACTAAATACTTGGGAGAGTACAGTATAACATCTTTCACCTATCTCCCCCACCAAACTGTAAGCACCCTGTGGGAGAGCAACTTGTCACCAACTTTGTTATATTGTGCTCCCCTAATAATACTACTACTACTAATAATAGCATTTGTTAAGCGCTTACTATGTGACAAGCACTGTTCTAAGCACTCGGGGGGATACAAGGTAATCAGATTGTCCCACATGGGGCTCACAGTCTTAATCCCCATTTTACAGATGAGGTAACTGAGGCACAGAGAAGTTAAGTGACTTTGCCCTAGGTCCCACAGCTGACAAGTGGCAGAGCCGGGATTAGAACCCATGACCTCTGACTCCCAAGCCCGGGCTCTTTCCATTGAGGCACGGTACTTCTCTTCCCAAAGTGTTTAGTACAGTGCTATGTACACAGCAAGTGCTCAATAAATTTGATATTTTAGAGCACCCTGGTCACTGTGCCAGTTGGAGGAGATGATTTAAGGAGATAGAGCCCTCCTCAGTTGGACTGGGGAGTCAGTGATGGGCTGTGGGGATGGCAGGACAAGTGCACATCCTTGGCATCTTTCAGGATCATCATCATCATCATCAATCGTATTTATTGAGCGCTTACTATGTGCAGAGCACTGTACTAAGCGCTTGGGAAGTACAAATTGGCAACATATAGAGACAGTCCCTACCCAACAGTGGGCTCACAGTCTAAAATGGGGAGACAGAGAACAAAACCAAACATACTAACAAAATAAAATAAACAGAATAGATATGTACAAATAAATTAAATAAATAAATAAATAGAGTAAAAAAATATGTACAAACATATATACATATATACAGGTGCTGTGGGGAAGGGAGGGAGGTAAGATGGGGGGATGGAGAGGGGGACGAGGGGGAGAGGAAGGAAGGGGCTCAGTCTGGGAAGGCCTCCTAAGGATCAAAGGGGACGGGAGGAGGAGGAGCACAGACATCAGTTTGTGAGAAGCAGCATAACCTAATCGAAAGCGCACGAGCCGGGGAGTCAGAAGGACCTGGGTTCTAATCCCGGCTCCACCACTTGTCTGCTGTGTAACCTTGGGCAAGTCACTTTGCTTCTCTGGGCCTCAGTCCCCTCATCTGTAAAATGGGGATTGAAACTGTAAGTCCCATGTGGGACATGGACTGTGTCCAATCAGATTAGCTCATATCTACCCTAGCGCTGAGTAGAGTGCCTCAAAAATAGTAAGCTCTTAACAAATACCATAAAAAAGCAACAGACTTCCTAAAGCAGGTCCTGGCTGGGCTCCTCTAACCTCCCTCCCAACCCCACACCTCCTGCAGCTGTCTTCCATGATGGCCAAAGCTCCACTCCACACTCGACCAGGTTCGACTGCTCCTTGGCCCTGCAATTTCTAGGCCAGTAGGTATAGTTACCCCTCAAGCTCCTGTATGGGTTTCCCAGGGGAGGGGAAAATGGAGAGGAGAAATAAAAATAACAATCATAACTGTGGCATTTCTTAAGCACTTACTTTCTGGCTCTACCACTTGTCTGCTGTATGACCTGGGGCAAGTCACTTCACTTTTCTGTGCCTCAGTTACCTCAGCTGTAAAATGGGGATCAAGACTGTGAGCTTGTTTGTGTCCACCTCAGTGCTTAGTACAGTGCCTGGCATATACTGAACATTTAAATATCATAATTATTATGTACCAGATAATCTGTAATCAGATTAGACTTTTTTCCAGAATCTCAATCAATGGTATTTATTGAGTGCTTACTGTGTGCAGAGCACTGTACTAAGCATGTGGAAAAAGTACAATTTAAGAAATTTGGTAGATAGGAGCCCTGCCCATGAGGAATTTACCATCTACAGGGGGAGGCAGACATTAAAGAAGCAGCGTGGCTCAGTGGAAAGAGCACAGGCTTGGAGTCAGAGGTCATAGGTTTGAATCACGGCTCTGCCAATTGTCAGCTGTGTGACTTTGGGCAAGTCACTTCACTTCTCTGTGCCTCAGTTCCCTCATCTGTAAAATGGGGGTTAAGATTGTGAGCCCCCCGTGGGACAACCTGATCACCTTGTAATCTCCCCATTCATTCATTCAATCGTATTTATTGAGCGTTTACTATGTGCAGAGCACTGTACTAAGCGCTTGGGAAGTACAAATTGGCAACATATAGAGACAGTCCCTACCCAACAGTGGGCTCACAGTCTAAAAGGGGGAGACAGAGAACAAAACCAAACATACTAACAAAATAAAATAAATAGAATAGATATGTACAAGTAAAATAAATAAATAGAGTAATAAATATGTACAAACTCCCCAGCTCTTAGAACAGTGCTTTGCACATAGTAAGCGCTTAATAAATGCCATTATTATTATTATTAAAATACATTACAGATGGGGAAATAGTAGTGTTTAAGGATATGTACATAAGTACTATGGGACTGGAACAAATAAAGTGCTAAAGGGATACATAGACAAGTGTATAACTGATGCACATAACTGTATACACCTGTATATATGTATACATATTTACACATTTAGACTGTGAGCCCACTGTTGGGTAGGGACTGTCTCTATATGTTGCCAACTTGTACTTCCCAAGTGCTCAGTACAGTGCTCCGCACACAGTAAGTGCTCAATAAATACGACTGATTGACGGATTGATTGATTGATATGTTTGTACATATTTATTACGCTATTTTATTTGTACATATTTATTCTATTCATTTTATTTTGTTAATATGTTTTGTTTTGTTCTCTGTCTCACCCTTCTAGACTGTGAGCCCACTATTGGGTAGGGACCGTCTCTCTATGTTGCCAACTTGTACTTCCCAAGTGCTTAGTACAGTGCTCTGCACACAGTAAGCACTCAATAAATATGATTGAATGAATGAATGAATGCAGAAGCAAGGGCAGACAGGGGAAATGAGGGCTTAGCCAGGGGAAGACCTCTTGGAGGAGGTGTGATTTTAGAAGGGTTTTGAAGATGAGCAGAGTGATAGTCTGTTTAATATGAAGGGGGAGAGATTTCCAGGCCCGAGGGAGGATGTGATCAAGGTAGTCAAGTCACTGAGGTAGTCAAGAGATAGATGTCAGAGAATAGGCTGGAATTAGAGGAGTGGAGTGTGTAGGATGAATTGGAGTAGAGAAGCAGCATGACCTAGTGGGAAGAGTACAGGCTTGGGATTCAGAAGGCCCTGCGTTCTAATCCCAGCTCCACCAGTCTGCTGGTTGACTTTGGGCAAGTCACAACTTCCCTGGGCCTCAGTTACTTCATCTATAAAATGAGGATTAAGACTGTGAGCCCCATGTGGGGCAGGGACTGTGTCCCACCTGATTATTTTGTGTTACCCCAGTGCATAGTACAGTGCCTGGCACATAAACACTTAGCAAATATCATTTACAAAAAAGAGATCAGCAAGGAAAGGTAGGAGGGAGAGAGCTGACGCAGAGTTGTACAGGCAACTGCAGAAGGTTTTTGAGTTTCTCAGAAAAATGATCGAGGCTACAGAGTGAAGTGTGGACTGGAGAAGGGAGAACTAGGAGGCAAGGAGGTCAGTGAGGACGATGAAGCAGTAATCGAGGAGGGAAATAAGTGCATGGATAAAGTGGTAGCAATGTGGCTAGAGAACTTTTCTGCTGTGTGACCTTGGGCAAGCCATTTAACTTCTCTGTGCCTCAGTTACCTCATCTGTAAAATGGGGATTAAGACTGTGAGCCCCACGTGGGACAACCTGATTCTCTTGTATCTACTCCAGCATTTAGAACACCTGTTGTTGAGTAGGGACTGTCTCTATATGTTGCTGACTTGTACTTCCCAAGTATTTAGTACAGTGCTCTGCACATAGTAAGCGCTCAATAAATATTACTGAATGAATGAACATAGTAAGCGCTTAAATACATTATTATTATTATTATTATTATTATTATCATTATTTTTATAAGAAAGGGCAGATTCAAGGGAGGTAGTTATAGCAGGTGTGGTCTAACTACACCCAAACTAGATCCACCCTCTTTGACACCTTATTTGCACCTCTATGCCCATTCCCCTTAATACATTTTTGCCTCTTGCTTTCCCCATCCTCCCACTAGCTTCCTCTAGTTACCATCTTGGTGAAACTCTGCAGTTTAGGATGGGCGGGTAAGAGTCGGTGCGGGTCACGGAAGAATAGGAACAAAATGGATAAACAGATAACTAAAGGGATGGAAAACAATCCTTTAAGGAAAATTTAAATAGTTTTGGGATTTTGCTCTCCTTGAACAGGGATTTACATCAAGAGGCGGATTAGAAAACAATGACAGGCTCAGCAGGAGACCAGCATATCATCACAGCAAGCAATCTTTACAAACACACTATGTAGAATGATATATCATTTTCACACTGGATATTCTGGCATTCCTGCTTGCTTGGATAAGATTTCTGTATTGGCAACTTCATCTTCAGACAGACAGACAAACACACATGGTATAGATGTTCTAAACTGAATGATGTAATATGGCAACTCATACTTTGGCTTGAACTTTGCAATGGGCTTCACCCCGACCAAGTACCCACAGGCAGCGTAGCTTAATGGATAGAGCATGGGCCTGGGAATCAGAAGGACCTGGGTTCTAAACCCAGCTCTCCCACTTGTCTGCTGTGTGTCCTTGGACAAGTCACTTAACTTCTCTATGCCTTAATTTATCTCATCTGTAAAATGGGGATTCAGATTGTGAGCCCCTAAAGGGACTGTGTCTAATCTATTAGCTTTTATTTACCCCAGCATGTAGTACAGTGTCTGGCATATAGTAAGTGCTTAATAAATACCACAGTTATTATTACTTGCTCATTATACTCTGTGCCCCAGTGGGAAGATGACAGCTGGAGACTAGAGAGGGTAATTGGCGCAGTCCAAACCATTAAGTCTGGAGTGGGCAGGGATTGTCTCTTTTGCTGAATTGTACTTTCGAAGCAAGGTAGTACAGTGCTCTGCACACAGTAAGCACTCAATAAATATGATTGAATGAATGAACAGTGTCATCAATTTCTTCTTGCAGGTTCTTGGCCCTGAAGTCTCAGCACCAAAATTCATCCATCATTCATGATAAGAAACTCCATCTATCATCATACAGAATGTATACACACACGGGGGCAAGGAAGGGGAGTGGAGACTAAGTGGTAAATTAATCATCTGGGTTTCATGAAGATGCTGACAGGCTGTTCCTTTGATCCACAGTTGACTAAGGCAAAGGAAATTGATTTAATTCGTGTTAAGAGAGCACTCAGTTGAATATAAGGAAAACCTTTTTGAGGGTCAGGGTGATAAAACATTAAAAGAGATTACCTGTCTCCATTCTGTAGGTACTGACAAAAGAAACAGAATCAATTTATTCCAGCTGGTTTAATTATTGCCCTGCCTGAAGACCCAGGGTGATCCTGATAAGGCCTTAAGGACACTCCCCCCTTCTAAACTGTGAGCCCGTTACTGGGTAGGGATTGCCTCTGCTGCCGAATTGTACTTTCCAAGTGCTTAGAACAGTGCTCTGAACACAGTAAGTGCTCAGTAAATATGATTGAATGAATGAATGACACTTGCCAAACTCTGTGATTGTCTATGCCTTCACCGGGCTCCTTTCCCACCTCTGAGGATCAGCCAAGTGCTTTTGCAGCTGGACATGTCCCAGCAGATAATGCTTTCTAGGATTCTGCTCTCATGACCCTGAAGCCCTTGGGAGCGCAAATGATCTTTTCTAGGAATGACTTCTCCCTCTTACCTCATCATGGAAGTGAGGAAAAAAAATCACATAATTGCTTGGAGACTTCAGTGTGGTTCCTAACTCAGCTGTCACTTTCCCCCTCTCTGATCTCTCAAGTGGCGAATGAATGAACTACCCAGGAATAAGAAGAGTGCTAAGTGTAGAGATCTAAAAGCAAGAATCGATCTTCATTTAACTGACTAGGCCTGAAACAGAACTCATTACAGACTGTGACCTGCCTGCCCCTCAGACCGAGATAGAAATTGGGGACGCTTCAGCCCTTTCTTCCTTCAAGAATGGTCAAAGTTGCCTCACCAGAGCAGAAGAAATGAGAGCCAGTGAACTTCACCAGTCTGACAAAAACAATCATTCAGTAGTATTTATTAAGCACCCACTTAATGAGCACTGTACTAATCATTTGGGAGAGTACAATATTACAATATAATGGACTTGGCTGACAAGTTGCCTCTGCATAAAAAGCTTACAGTCTAGGGGGTAATGATTGCTGATGATAATCAGCCCACTGACTTCTCCATGATCCTGTTGCGGTTTGTTTCCCCGGGGTCTGACTGAGTTAAAAAGGTCCAATTCCCCACAGTAAAAGGACTGCAGGTAGGCATAGGAGAGCTCTTTATCCTCGCAAATGATATAAGCCTCCTATATTGACTATCCTCACCCTCCCCGGTCATCGGAAGTCAAAAGAGTAAAAATCATATCAAATTTACATTCTATTTGCACTTGGTAGGATTCTAAGCATGGGTATCAGAATTTCACCCAGTTAGTAAGGTGATGATATGCAAATTATACTCACTTGGAAGTATTTTCAAGTATTCCTTTGACTTCACTCATTTGTTCTTTTCCAAAGTAAACAACGGTCAGGTGAATTCTCCCATCTTGCTGTATACACATCTCCCTAGAAGACCAAACATATGGAAATGTTTCACGGAAGCATATGTTTCTGTTTCATGGATGGCAGGGGCATAGTCAAATATTTTCCAGGAAAGTGAAAGGGGCTGGAGTTAGAGACCAAGTGGATTTGAGACTAAGCTGACTTTGTGCCTTGGAAACACTAAATAGAATTTAAAAATTTAAAGTAGAAACCTGTAAGCATTAGGTATCCAAATCACCAAGCACTGGGACTGGCTCCAAAGCTTGAAAGCAGGGAAACACATGGAGAGAAAAGTTAGTGAAGAATTGCAGCATTTCCTTTTTAATGAAATTTCTTCTACCCTTGATTCCCTTGTCTTTTTTTATGGTATTTTATGGTATTTGTTAAGTGTTGTCTAAGTGCTTTGTGGCCTTGGGCAAATGGCCTAGTGGCAAGAGCACGGAGTCAGAGGATGTGGGTTCTAATTCCGGCTCTGCCACTTGTCTAATGTGTGACTTTGGGCAAGTCACTTAACTTCTATGTGCCTAAGTTACTCATCTGTAAAATGGGCATTAAGACTGTGAGCCCTATGTGGGACAACCTGATTATCTTGTATCTACCCCAATGCTTAGAACAGTGCATAGCACATAGTAAGTGCTTAACAATTACCATATTAATCCATGCTTAGAAGAGTTCTTGACACATAGTAAGCACTTAAATACCATCATTATTAAATCACTTCTCTGTGCCTCAGTTTCCTCAATTGCAAAATGGGGATTCAATATCTGGTCTCCCTCCTAGACTGTGAGCCCCACGTGGGATAGGGACTGTGTCCAACCTGATTAACCTCAGCACTTTGAACAGTGCTGAACACATAGTAAGCATTTAACAAATACCATTAAAAGTGCTCGGTAGAGACAAAATAATCAATTAGACATAGTCCCTGTCTTACATGGAGCTCACAGTCTTGATGCTCATTTCATAGATGTGGTAACTGAGGCCCAGAGAAGTTAAGTGACTTGACCAAGGTTTTTGAGCAGACAAGTGATGGAGCTGGGATTAGAACCCAGGTCCTCTGACTCCAGGACCGTGTTCTTTCCACTAGGCAATACTGCTTTTTACATTTTGTCACTGGAGAGTCACACTCTGATCTGGGCCCTCAGACGGGTCAGCGGGGTGTACATTTTTGCATCTAGAATGCAACACCCAGACAGCTGAGTGGCAGAATGGAGATGCGCAGAACAAGTGATTCCTGGGAAGCAGCATGGTCTGGTGGATATAGCATGGGCCTCAGAGTCAGAAGGACTGAGTTCTAATCATGGCTCCACCACTTGTCTGCTGTGTGCAGAGCACTGTACTAAGTGTTTGGGAGAGTACAATATAACAACATAACAGACACATTTCCTGCGCACAACGAGCTTACAGTCTAGAGGTCCCAGGACTGTTTTCCTAGCCTAGCAAAGAGTTGAGTATTCTTAAATTCAACTGCCTTAGCTGGGCTAGGAAAACGCTCCCAAGAACTGAGGCCAGTACACTTTCTTATGGTGTGTGCTAGCAACGTAAAAAAATTCATCCCAAAATGCAGGAATCACTCCTTGAGTCTCTGAGAGCTGACCTTTTGAGTGATATCTTCATCATGCTGCCCAGTGAAACTCCCTAACTCTCCAAGATATTTCCATCCTTCAAAAAAATCAACTTGGCCCCTTGACAGTTCACTATTCATTCACTCAAATTCATTGAGTGCTTACTGTGTGCAGAGAGCACTGTACTAAGCACTTGGGAAGTACAATTCAGCAACAAGTTCAAACATTCCCTGCCCACAATGGGCTCATAGTCCAGACACCCCAGAATTACTTTTGGACAGAAGTCACTCTGAAGTTCATCCCCAGAAGGTCTCTTACAACATTGCCAAGATCCTCCCTTTCCTCTCGATCCAAACCGCTACCTTGCTTGTTCAATTTCTCATTTTATCCCAACTGGATTACTGCATCAGCCTCCTCTCTGATCTCCCATCCTCCTGTCTCTCCCCACTTCAGTCTGTACTTCATGCTGCTGCCCGGATCATCTTTGTGCAGAACCGGTCTGGGCATGTTACTCCCCTCCTCAAAAATCTCCAGTGGCTGCCAGTCAATCAATCAATCAATCGTATTTATTGAGCGCTTATTGTGTGCACAGCACTGTACTAAGCGCTTGGGAAGTACAAGTTGGCAACATATAGAGACAGTCCCTACCCAACAGTGGGCTCACAGTCTAGAAGTCAACCTATGCATCACAGTCACAGTCAACCTATGCATCAAGCAAAAACTCATCACTCTCGGCTTCAAGGCTGTCCATCACCTCGCCCCCTCCTACCTCACCTCCCTTCTCTCCTTATACAGCCCAGCCCAAACCCTCCGCTACTCAGCCACTAACCTCCTCACTGTACCTCATTATTGCCTGTCCTGCCGTCAACCCCTGGCCCATGTCCTCCCCCTGGCCTGGAATGTTCTCCCTCCACACATCCACCAAGCTAGGTATCCTCTTCCCTTCAAAGCCCTACTGAGAGCTCACCTCCTTCAGGAGGCCTTCCCAGACTGAGCCCCCTTTTTTCTCTCCTCCTCCCCATCCCCCCAACCCTACCTCCTTCCCCTCCCCACGGCACCTGTATGTTTGTACAGATTTATTGCTCTATTTATTTTACTTGTACCTATTTACTGTTTTATTTATTTTGTTAATGATGTTCATTTAGCTTAAATTCTATTTATTCTGATGACTTGACACCTGTCCACATGTTTTGTTTTGTTGTCTGTCTCCCCCTTCTAGACTATGAGCCCGTTGTTGGGTAGGGACCGTCTCTATATATCACCAACTTGTACTTCCCAAGTGCTTAGTACAGTGCTCTGCACACAGTAAGTGCTCAATAAATACGATTGAATGAATAAATGAATTAATGACTAGGGTCTATGGACAACAGAATTGACACTTCCCTAGTGAATTTGAATTTGTTTGACCCATTTGCAAATTACCTAAGGTCACACTTCTGACAGAACTTCATACTGTGGTGAGCTCTCTGTACATGGTAAGTGCTCAATAAATACAGCTGATTGATAGATCAGGAGCATTTAAATTAGACAGGAACCAAAAAGCAAGTGAGGATTTTGTTCTGCCTGTGGAGGCAAAGTAATGGATCCCTAGACCACTCATTCACCAGGAAGGAGGCTGCATGATCTCCTTGGGGGAATTATTATTTTAGCACTCCAGCTTCCACCTCCTCGGCTCCTGCCACGAGGTGCCACTGCTTGGAAACTGCACTGTGATCAAGGAGGGGCTGTGAGGGGGAGACCATCAGCTCTGGAACAAGATAGGAGAGGGACCAGGGGTTCCTCTGGGGGAGGCTCTATGTTTGGGCTGACGTGTAAAATGTTCTGTTTGACGTCCTGCTACATAACCAAAACAACACACGTAATGTCCCATGCTCTTGGGCGTACAGTACAGTATCTTCAAGTGCCATCACTGCCCGCTCTCCTCTACAAAGAGCTTCACCCTGACTCTAGGCTGAATTTTGAGGTAACCAAAGAAACCTGCTCTTGGGACTTTTTTCTGGTATTTGTTAAACACTTATATGGCAGGCACTGTAATAAGCACTGGGGTAGACACAAGATCATCAGGGGTTTTTTAATGGCATTTATTAAGCGCTTACTATGTGCAAAGCACTGTTCTAAGCGCTGGGAAGGTTACAAGGTGATCAGGTTGTCCCACGTGGGGCTCACAGTCTTAATCCCCATTTCACAGATGAGGGAACTGAGGTCCTGAGAAGTGAAGTGACTTGCCCAAAGTCACACAGCTGACAAGTGGCGGAGCCAGGATTTTAACCCATGACCTCTGACTCCAAAGCCAGGGCTCTTTCCACTGAGCCATGCTGCTGTCCCACATAGGGTTGACAGACTTAGTCCGCATTTTGCAGATGAGGGAACTGAGGCACAGAGAAGTTAATGACTTGCTCAAGGTCATTCGTCATACAAGTGGTGGAGCTGGAATTAGAACCCAGATCCTCTGACTCCCAGGCCGTTGCTCTTTCTGCTAGGCCACATTGTGTTTTGAGGTGTCAGCATTTAGGCCCCATTGCTCTGCTATAGTGGCACTTTTACCTTGGACATAGACTGTAAACTTGTTGTGGGCAGGGAATGTGTTTACCAACCCTGTTGTACTATCCCAAGCACTTAGTATGGTGTTCTGCACACAATAAGCACTCAATAAATACCACTGATTGTTTCTCTGATAGAGACCATTTCTTTCCTGGCCTGAAACAGCTCAGAACAGGGCTTGGAATTCAAAGAACATTTTCATTTAGAAAACAGGCATCTTACCCTTTAACAGACTGATATTTTTCTTTCTAAGCATCCAAGGCAATACAATTTTATCACCTATGTACACGGAAGGGCCAAAAGCAAGGAAACTGCCAATGCTAGGCAGCCCTCATTTATAAACGAGTTAGGCATAAAGAACCCAAGGGACTTGAGTTGACAAAGTTGTTTGGGCATTAAATCAGGGTTCAAGGACTTCCTGCTCAGAGTCTTGCTGGGCAAGGCCCAAGTATAATCAAACAGCTCAATAGCCCTCCATTACTATCCTCTAGGATATAATCTAGGTAATGGAATAAAATGCTGTTTGTTATGACATTGCAAGGTGACATGCCAAAAATGAATTTTTCAATAAAAATTCCCATGCCGTCATGTAAGGTTGAAAAGCAGAACAATCGTCTTATGAATTCCATCTCAAGGATTTTGAAGGGAATCCCAGAGAAGATAATGAAAAGACATAAGAATATTGTAGTTTTTCATGCTGTACTCCACCAAATCAAATGATGATTAATAGTGCATCCCTCATATCTCAAGCACTTAAAGAGCATTTAAAAAAATCTCAATAGTGAGAAAAAACAGCAGGACAACAGGCTAGGAGAAATAAGGAAAAGGAGAGGTATTGGCTGGGAACAGATGAATAAGTGATGTCCAGAACTGATAGGCAGGAAAGGGGAAATGTGTTTTCAAAAGCAACTTGCTGCTTATAAAACAATTATGGAGAATAATGTCATCTTTATTTCAGTAAAATCAGGAACATAGAATAATGCTGATCAGTATGGCGGTGTTTTGGTGGCTAGCAGAGAGTTGAGAAACTAGAACGAATCCTGATTTTCAAGCCAACAGATGCTCTTCCATCCAACTATTTGAATACTGAGACTGTGACGGGCCAGATTGTCTGAGCATTTATCATGCTTGGACACAGTTTCTATGCTGATTTTGGCAAAACCAAAATGTTTGTACTCTGCAAGAAGGTTTTTTTTTTAATGGCGTCTGTTGGGCACTTACTAATTTCCAGGCACTGTACTAAGCACTGGGGTAGATATGAGATAATCAGGTTGGACACAGTTCATGTCCCACATGGGGCTCACAGTCTTAATAGAGAACCAGCGTGGCTCAGTGTAAAGAGCGTGGGCTTGGGAGTCAGAGGTCATGGGTTTGAATCCCCACTCAGCCACTTGTCAGCTGTGTGACCCTGGGAAGGCCACTTAACTTCTCTGTGCCTCAGTTACCTCATCTGCAAAATGGGAATTAAGACTGTGAGCCCCACTTGGGACAACCTGATCACCTTGTATCCTCCCCAGTGCTTAAAACAGTGCTTTGCACATAGTAAGCGCTTAACAAATACCAACATTATTACTATTATTAATACCCATTTTGCAGAAGAGTCATCTGAGACACCGAGAAGTTAAGTGACTTGTCCAAGGTCACACAGCAGACAAGGGGCAGAGTCAGGATTAGAACCCATATCCTCTGCTTCCCAGGCCTGTGCTCTTTTCACTAGGCCAGGCTGCTTCTCTAAGTTTTGGAGTTCCTAAGTGGGAAACTTTTATCCTGAAAGCAAAGAGGGGAAGATTTAGCAGACATTGCCATTGGGGAGCTCACAGATGCACAGTAACTGAGTATGGGTGACATTCACCTCCCAAGACTCCCTTGATTATTCACCCGAGTGGGATCAGTTCACAAAACTTCCAAGGTTCATAGTGGTTGGTGAGGTGCTGGGGAAGAGGTAGTAAGCAATATACCTAAAATTCTCCTGACAGGAGAACATTATTTCTTCTAGACTCCTGAGAACCTCCTTAATATCCACCGAGCTATTGTTCTAACAAAAACAATAAGAAGAAGAATGTATAATTGTGGTATTTGTCAAGGGATTATTATGTGTACTAATTACAGGGGTAGATACAACATAAACACCTAATAGATAAGTCCCTGTCCCACAAGGAATTCAGACAGTCTAATGGGGAAGGGAAAACATTTATTTAATCCCCATTTTACTGATGAGGAAACTGGGGCACAGAGAAGTCAAGTGACTTGCCCAAGGCTGCGCCCAAGCAAGTGGCAGAACTGGGATTAGAACTCAGGTCCCATGACTCTCAGGCTGGTACTCCTTGCACTAGACCACCCTACTTCTGACTAGAGCTATTGTAGGCTATCCAAGTTAGGGATCCCCCTGATTCTGCATACTTCTCCTGAAAGGAATGAGTAAGGAGTACAACAATTCAACTCCAAAGGAAAACTGCGAAATCCACTGTACACAAGGAAGGAAAATTGCAGTAGGGCAAGCAGACATCACTATTGGACTGCTGTGGGGTTCCAGCCAATTCTGGGTGGAACAAGTCAAGGGACAAAGCAGGCAAGGATGGAAAGCACCTGAAAATAAGATTATGAAGACTAATTTCCCTCTAAACTTACAGAGAGGAATATCGACAAAATACTGCTTATTCTGGGAGGGGCCCAGAGCCAGAGGGAACTAAAATGGTTATATTTCAAAAAGTCCCTCAGTCCTCTGTCCATGGGGAAACAATAGATTGAGACTGTAAGCCTCATATGGGATGCAGACTGTGTCTAACCTGATTACCTCTTATCTACCCCAGCACATAGTAAATGTTTAACAAATACCACCACAAAAATAGAACCTGCCTCCCTATAGTTAAAAAGATATAAAGTAAAGAAAAAACCCAACCAAGGTGAGAACTGTTGAAAGTGCAAAATGAGTGGAGGCATTTGGAGGAGCTGTCTAAAAGGAAAACTGAGCCGCAGAGTTCCAGAGCAGGATGCATCAGCACTTCCCTGACAGAAAAAAAAAAAAAAAACCAACAAATAAAAATACCAGAGTTGAACCCCGAGGTGCTGGATAGAGAGAAAAGAGAAGCAGTATGGCCTGGGACTCAGAAGAACATGGGTTCTAAACCTGTCTTACTCCCTTTGTTCTTCCCTGCCTCCCAGCCCCACAGCACTTCCGTACATATTTGTAATGCATTTATTTATACTGATGTCTGTCTCCCCACTCTAGACTGAAAGCTTGTTGTGGGCAGGAAATGTGCCTGCTTATTGTTGTATTTTACCCTCCCAAGCTCTTAGTACAGTGCTCTGCACAAAGTAAGCACTCAATAAATGACTGAATGAATGACTCTCCCACTTTGCTGTGTGACCTTGGGCAAGTTACTTAACTTCCCTGTGCGCCAGTTACCTCATCTGAGTCCGTTGTTGGGTAGGGACCGTTTCTATATGTTGCCGATTTGTACTTCCCAAGCACTTAGTCCAGTGCTCTGCACACAGTACATGCTCAATAAACACGATTGAATGAATGAATGAATCTATAAAATGGAAACTAAGACTGTAAGTCTCAGGTGGGACATGGACTGTGCCCAACTTTGTATCTGCCCCAGCATTTAGTACAGTGTCTGGCACATAGTAAGCACTTAATGAATATCATGAAAAAATAGATTATCATTTTTAGTGACCCAAACTTAAGAGCAGTGCCCTGTGGGAAAGCCCTCCAGCTGAGGCTGACCTGTCAAGTCTGTTGAATCCCCTCTGATGAAACATGGGATAAACCCAGGAGATGGGAAAGGGATGCGTAAGTTTTTCTTTTTACCTCTAAAGGAAATAGTCACACATGGAAATAAGAAACCAATACAAGTGCCATAGAACTCTTCACGTGGTTCCTCATGAGAAAGGCGCAGAAGAGAGGGAGAGAGTCAAAAAGCAGCAGGATGTCCTACACATTCAAAGAAGTGACTGCATTAAGGAGGAAACACAAACCACCCAGACAAGACAGCAAGAACCAATCAACCAGTCATACTTATTGAGTGCTTAACTGTGTGCAGAGCATTAGGCACTTAGGAGAGTACAATATAACAGAACTGATGGACACATTCCCCACCCATAACAAGCTTAAAGTCTAAAGGAGAGTACGGATGTCCATCCAGGATTTTAATTCAGTGTTTAAGAGCTCCATATAAATGATTTCTCATTTTTTCCTTTGAATGCATAACTATGTAATTTGTAATTGTTGCCACAGCCATGAGGGTGGTTCTCAAATGACTCAAACGAACTCTGAGGGTGTATTGTGAGACATCTACTTAGAGGTGCTGCTTTAATGTAACAAAACACATTACTTAAAGGATGGGAGGAAGCCATTCACTATCAAGTGACATCTTATTTCTAAACTCACTTGAATTGTATGAGAAATGCAGGGAGTGAGGGTACACCATGGTTATTCTCTCCTGTGGCTTTTAAAAAAAAATCATAGCAAAGGGTCAATTTCTGGAATGAAAGAGAAGTGAAACGGTCCAACCAGAATGCTTGTTGGCAAGCCCCTTCCCTTGCAACCTAATGACTTGGATTTAGAGTGCTCTGAGAAACTGAGAAAATTTTCAAACTACATCTGTGTGCAAGGGACTGTATGAATTTGAGGAAACACATGCTTAAAGAAATGCTTGTGAAGCTAGGAAGAAATGGCATGACCTATTGGAGACTTGGGTTCTAATCCCAGCTCTGCCATCTGCCTGATGTGAGTCCTTGGACAAGTCACTTAACCTCTCTGCACTTCAGTTTTCTCATCTGTAAAATGGGGGTGAGATAACTGCCCCCATTTCTCAGACTGTGAGCCCCGTGAGGGATCGGGACTGTGGCTAATTTGATATCTGCTTCAGCACTTGAGTAAAGTGCTTGGTGTAAAGTAAGCACTTAAATGCCACGATAGTAATATGAGCAAGATGCTCCAATTTTTTCAGGATTGAATAAGCAGAACATAATTCCCATGCTTCTCATCATAAGCAAAGCATAACCCAAGGGAGACACAAGTCACACTGCATACACCCAAAAAGCGACCCCTTTCTGTTAGAGCAAGATCACCTGGCCAGACACTCCCCCCATCATCTCCCTGGGTAAAAAAGTTAGGTAATTATCTTAATTGGGGGATATTTTCAGTTAAACAATTTTCCAGCTTTTCCCCAAGCAAAGTGTTCAAGCAGCACACAGCCTAAATGGCATGGCTTGTTCATCGGTTCCTCAGCCTGGTCCTGACCGTGAGTGTAAGCATTACCTCATAAACTTGCATGTCTTTGGGATCCTCTGTGGTGATCTTTTCCCATTCACATTATTAATTTATTCCCAACTTGGACCTTATCTGGTTTGGGAGTTTGGTTCAGTCATGGTGACTGGAGCACACCCAGAACTTTCCATGAGATCCTGGATGGTGTTCCAAATGCCACATCTTCCTTTAATAGTCCTACCTCTCTGCTTTTCTACTACAACCCAGCTCAAACACTTTGCTCTTCTAATGCCAACCTATTCACTCTACCTCAGTCTTATCTATCTCACTGCTGACCTTTTGCCCATGTCCTGGCAGTGGCCTGGAATGCCCTCCTTGCTCATAGCAACAGACAATCACTCTCCCCACCTTCAAAGCCTCATTGAAAGCACATCTCCAAGAGACCTTCCCTGACTAGGCCCTCATTTCCTCTTCTCCCCCTCACTTCTGAATCCCCCTTGCACTTGGATTTACACTCTTTATTAACCCCTCCCTCAGCCCCACAACATTTATGTACAGATCCATAATTTATTTCTTCATATTAATGCCTTTCTCCCCCTCTAGACTGTAGCTCACTGTTGGCAGCGAACATGTCTACCAACTCTGTTATATTCTCCCAAGTGCTTAGTACAGTGTTCTTTACATAGTAAGTGCTTAATAAATAGAATTGATTAAAATAAAGGATGGCTTTCGTTGGCCCACAGTGAGGGCTGTTTATCAAAGCAGCCCCTGGTTTCTATCCATCAGGGAACAAACTGTGTTTAAGTCTTTCTTCCATCCCTGTGTGTCCTGAATCATCTTAAAAGTACTGGGTGGGGGTCAGAGGGGACACTCAGGCATACCAGCTACCTGGAATGTTGAGAGCTTTCCTCTCAACAACGACTAAAATAATTCAGAGACCAGTACACCACTGTTGCAACAGTGTTGACCCATGGGCTTGCTGCAGTCTTGGGTGCTGGATTCTGCTTTCTGCTTTGGCCCTGTGACCTGGGAATTCAAAAGGCCCTTGTGAGGAAGCCTGGGGCAGAAGCAATCAGCTTCTCCTGCTTCAACTGGGCCTAAATCAAGCCCTCCTCTCCAGCTACCTTCCCTTGGGTCTCTTTCCCTACATCTCTCCACATCCCCCAATCCCAAGCAGTGAATCTTTGATTTGTAACATTCCCATCTATTAAAATGCAGGCAATACCAATTGTTTGTCAGAACCTGCCAAGGGAGTGCCTCTAGTTCTTTCTTCCCATTATAATTCTTTTTCTACTCTGACTAGAAGTTTTTTTAGCTGCTATTGTATTACCTTATGTCCCCTTCAAGTTATGAGCATCAGATACACTAAGACAAAGTTGCTTATTTCACTTTGGGGGAGCCAGAAATGCTTTCATGGTACTTGGTAAGCACTTACTGTGTGCCAGGACTTGTACTAAGCACTGGGGTAGATTGGACACAGTCTGTGACCCAGATGGGGCTCACAATCTATGTCAAAAGGAGTAGGATTGAATCCTCAATTTACAGATGAAGTAACTGAGGCACAGAGAAGGTACATAAGCTTACCCAAACTCACACAGCAGGCAAGTGGCAGAGCCAGGATGAGAATCTAGGTCCTCTGTTGCCCAAGCTTGTATTCTTTCCACTGGGCTACACTGCTTCCCACTCCGCTTTCTGTAGTGACTACTTTTCATTATTTCTATATCTTACAATGGGTGTGATATTAGGGTCTCCAGTACCTTGTATTTCCTAGTCCTCCCAGGTCATAATGTGAGAGATTCAACCCTTCATCTGCTCCCATGTACTGTGGTCTACAGCCAGGACTTACTGAGCCCTGTCTTCTCAATTACTGGCTGGGGGCTTCTGGCCTTTGATTCACCAGATGGGAAACATCATCCCAACAAAGAGACCTTTATGCAAGAGCAGAACTCTGAATAGGCCAGCACCCAGGCTCAGTAATAGTACTGATAAAAAATAATCATAACATTTGTTAAGTGCTTACTATGTGCCAAGCATTATACTAAGCATTCTGGGTAAATGCAAAATCATCAAGTCCATCAGTTGACTGGAACTCAGAGTTTAAGTAGGATGGAGAACAGTAATTGAGTCCCTATTTTGCAAATGAGGGAACTGAGGCTAAGAGAAGAGAAGTGACTTGCCCAAACTCATGCAGCAGGCCTGTGGCAGAACCGAACACTAGCACTCATGTCCTCTGATTCCCAGGCTCTTTCCACTAGGTCATGTTGCTGCTTCCAACATTCAATTAGGAGTTGAATTCCTAATAATTGAACTGAATCATAATAATTTAATTCATTATTTAATTAGGAAGTATTCAATTCAAAACTGAGTGCCAGACACATGCCCAGGGCCACACTGGCACGGTTCTTGCCTGCTACTCTGACATTATAATTCAGAACAGACCCAGCAAAACTAGAGAAACACAGGCATAGGATAGAAGGGGAAAAGGAAATGACTAATTTTAGTGGGATAATGCCCAAGGGAGGCAGAGTTTACACTGAAACACTATCAACACTCAGCATCCATAAAAGGGGCTGAATCATCAACAAAGGGGTAGGGCCCAAAGAGGGATGTTCTGGTGTTGGGGGTGGGGAGGTGAGTGAAATGTTTATTATTCACATGTAGGACTGCATATATGAAAACTGTAAGTTCCCAAAATTAAATCTTAAAAGCTGCCATCCCTTCAAAGCCTTACTGAAGGCACATCTCCTCCAAGAGGCCTTCCCAGATTATGTCCCCCTTTCCTCTTCTCCCACTTCCTTCTGCATCACCCTGACTTGCTCCCTTTGTTCTTCCCCTCTCTCAGCCCCACAACACTTGTATACATATCTGTAATTTACCTACCTGTACTGATTTCTATCTCCTCCATCTAGACTGTAAGCCTGCTGTGGGCAGGGAATGTGTCTGCTTATTGTTGTATTGTACTTTTCCAAGTGCTTAGTATGATACAACAGAGTTAGCAGACATATTTTCCTGCCCATAATAAGCTTAAACCATCTATCAGCCCGTTTCTCACTGCAAACTGCTTGGGGAGAACAGTGTGACACTCCTTTTCTAGAGACTGTTCCCTGGGTAGCTAAGAAAAGACAACTGTCACATTTACAGCAAGGGTACAGACTCTCGCTGTCTCTATAGCAATGAAAATAAGCTCAAGATAGAACTCATCAGCAGGTGTTGTGTCAGCAACCCTTCTTCCTTTCCTCCAGCGCTGAAATAAAACTATGGCATGGATGAAATGAATGGTGAAGAGAATTTAAATGGATTTAGGGGAAGATAAATATAAGTGATGCTTTCATGAATAAATAATGTTTTGCAATGGAAGGAGAAAAACCCTTTATGCTTCAGGAAGAATGGATAAATTTATCAACAGCTTAATGATAAAGACCCCATGAACAATGGTAATCATGCAGGAAGAAACAAACCTGAAATTCTGCATGAACTGTCGAAACTTGTCTGCTCTCTTTGCCAAAGGCACGATAACGTTGATCAGCGTGCTGGCCATGTTGACTTTTTCATTTTTTACTTTCATGATGGGACCAAATGGCCGGAATAAAACAAGCCGTTTGAATTCATGTTTTCGGTCCCCTTTGAAAGTAAGCTCATACAAAGTGCCTTTGTCTTTCTCTGTTCGGTAGATGCCTGTAAAGAGAGCGTGAGAGAAAGGAAAAATCATCCAAAGAAATAAAGAAGCTTGAACCAATGGGACAGTTTTGAATCCCTTCAGCCTAGTACAAAAAAAGTCCGTGTCTCCCAGGAGCTGAAAATGCTTTATTCATTCATTCATTCAATTGCATTTATTAAGCGTTTACTGTGTGCAGAGCACTGTACTAGGCACTTGGGAAGTACAAGTTGGCAACATATAAAGACAGTCCCGACCCAAAAACGGGCTCACAGTCTAGAAGGGGGAGACAGACAACAAAACAAAACATGTAGACAGGTGTCGAAGTCGTTAGAACAAATAGAACTCAATCCCATTTGCTTGTATCTACCCCAGCGCTTAGTACAGAGAAGCAGCGTGGCTCAGTGGAAAAAACACAGGCTTGGGAGTCAGCGGTGATGAACAGTAAGTGGGGCTGGTGCAACCATTAAGGGAGTGAAAGGGTGACTTCTGAGGGTGGGATGAACTCTTTCAGGCAAGGAGGTACACTTGAGGAAAATGTGCTCCCACTGTTCTGCTAGCCACCCTACCACTGGCCTGCCTCCGTCCCCGCGCCTCCTTCAAACTCTGTCAGTCCTAAAATTACCTTTGCTCAAGACAAGTTAGGATGTTGTTATAAAGAGAAAAATTGGACAGAGGTTCTGATCCCACACTCTCCCGGGCTTGAGACAGTCACTGTCATCAGCTAATGTCACAATGGGCAACAGAAAGTATGTGAAAGGCTGGTGAAAATTAGACAGAAGTCTTTTCGGTCCAGTAGACTTCTTAATGGGTGTTCATTTTCTTCTCCCCATCAGGATCAGCCTTTGGTCTCTTTAGTCTTCAAAACACAATTTCTCCAAGCAGAAAGGGAACTACATAAATCCTCTAACCTGTGCCCTTAACTCCTGGCAGGACTGTAGCCTAAGCCAATGCAGGTGGAGCGGTACCTCTCATTTCTTAAAGATCCAGTCCCCCAGGAAGGGGGAGAGGGAATCTCGCTCTGTCTGCTTTTTTGCTCAACAATCCTTACTAATGGAATGTTTTTTTCTTGCATCTAACTTCAATCTCTCATGCTTCAATTTAAGCTGGCTTCCTCTTGCTCTTACCCAGTGGAGCTGGAGAATAGCTATTCTATTCACCATTCCTCCACCTACACAACCCCACATAGGCTTGAACCCAGTTAGATTCCTCCTCAGGTTCCTCTTCTAATAAATCTTAATTTCCCCTTCAAAGTCCAATTTTGAACCTTTTATTATCTTTGGGAAATCTGATTTTAGCTTGATTTTAGCTATCTTCTAGTAGCTAATCAGATTTGTTTTCCAGGAATATTTTGTAGTGGAAAGAGACACAGTGAGAGGGAGATGGTGGCAGTTGCCACTCTATAATATGAATGAATTCCATTGCTGGCGAGCCTAATGACAAATGTGAAACAAATCGGCTGCACAAATAGCTCCCCTGTAAAATTCCTGAGCCTCCCATCATATTTAGGCTGCATGTAGATTAATGACTAAAAGAAAGTTTTTGTGGGGGCTTAGCCAGACATTTGATAAAACTCTCTGTTTCCTTCACATCATCAACAGCTGTACTGAAATCAGATGGCATTTATTAGTTTCAGAGATCATCCTGTTGTCTACCCGTCTAAAGGAGTGAGATGAGAAACTTTTGGTTCCACATGGTATGGTATGTGTGTGCCCACGTCTATGTGTGGTTGGGACGAGGGAAGGGAAAATGGAGGATGTGCAATGGCACCTTATTCCTTCTTGTGTTGATATCTGCCCCCCCCCCCCCCCCCCACACACACACACACACACCGCACAGTGCCATCTCCTACTTCACTGGAAAGGCAACATGGCCTGGATTCCCTTACACAGAAGGGCTGAGTGTTGGTACATGAGGCTGATAATCCCCATAACCCCCTCTCCCATCACCCTTAGGAAAGTGACAGGCACTCTTCAGCTGCAGAGGGAAGGACAAGGAGCCAGCGTTTCTGATTAAAATGTTGAGAAAATTGAACATCCTCAATTGGGCTGGCAGTTTGGGCTGGCAGTTTGCCCAAAACTATTAACTTTTCTGAGATACTAGTATTTGTTATTACCTTATCACTGAGGACTTTGACAGTTTGTGGGCTAGCATGAGGTAGCAGAGTGTGTGTTTGTGTGTGTGTGAGAAAGAGGTGGGGGGAGGGGGAGAGAGAGAGAGAAGCACGATCGTGTGTATGTGTATCCCTCCCTCTCCCCACCATTTTAGACAGGGAGCTTCATGAGGGAAGAATTTATACCTACTCATTTTACTGAAGTTTCTGCAGGACCTCATAAATACTTGGTCCCTGATAGTTCATTTAAAAAACAATTCAAATGATAAATGATTGAGACATATTCTGAGGTAAAAATAGCAGGGAGGTAGAGAGAGTAAGAGGAGGGAAAGAATGAAGTTTAAGTAGTCACTTCCTCATAGTGATTAATAATAAAAATAATGGTATTTATTAAGCACTTTGTGCGAGGCACTATACTAAGTGCTGGGGTGGATACAAGCGAATTGAGTTGGACACAGTCCCTGTCCCATGTGGGGCTCACAGGCTCAATCTCCATTTTACAGATAGGGTAACTGAGGCCCACAGAAGTGAAGTGACTTGCCCAAGATCACACAGCAGACAACTGGCAGGCCGGGATTAGAACCCATGACTTTCTGACTCCCAGGCATGTGCTCTATCCACTACACTGTGCTGCTATGCCATGGTGCTGATTAGAGACACTGACCATTGTGGGAGAAAAGGCCCACCACGGGAGCACTAGATGTGAAGCCTCTTGCTCCACGTAGATCCCCAGTCCCCATGCCATCAGGATTTCTGGGGCTGGAAGGAATCTGCCTGGCTCCTGCAAAGGCCTAAGGGCTTCGACCGGCCATCTGGGAGGCCTCCCTAACATTTATTCAATCATATTTATTGAGCACTTACTGTGTGCAGAGCACTGTACTAAGCACTTGGGAAGTACAACTTGGCAACATAAGTTGGCATCGTTATCAAAACAAACCCAGGAGGATTTCTTGCCATTTTATCCCCTTCCATGATTTCCACTTGATCTGCTCCGGCCCTGCCCAGCCTGGCAGCTCAGGGATGAGGGGAAGAGGAGGTGACGACTGGTGGGCAGAGGCCTTGATTGTGCGCTCATCCCGGCCCCCCTGCACCCCCTCCCAGAGCCCAGCTGGGAGGGCCTGGGGCAGGAAGGGCAGAAAGAGGATCACAAGCTGGCACCTTCCGGGTAGCCGAGCCCTCTCCACCCTCCCCCTATCTACGACGGCTTGGCTTCCTATTTCCCTCCCCAAACAGGGGCTGCCCCATGCCTAAAATGGGAGTCAAGACTATGAACCCACACGGGACGGGGCCTGCGTCCAACCCGATTTGCACGTACCCACCGCAGTGCCTGGCACACAGTGAGCGCTTAACAGGTCCCATCGTTATTCAGAACATTGGGAAGGCCACTGCACTCTGTGCCTGGATCAGGGACTATCTAGACCACAGCTGGCACCAATGACTGCCTTGCTGTTTCCTCCAACATGTTATCTCCGTCCGTGGAATTTGTAATTTAGTGCCGCTAGTCATGTCTTTGTTCTCTCTGATTATACTCCTGTGAACAGCCTCTTGCTGGACTGAGACCATGCCTAATATGATCATTTTATATTTATCCCACAGCTTAATGTGTTGCTTGGCATCTAGTAAGCACTTAATAAACTCTACCCAACTACTTCTTACTTTATTTTTACTACTCTCAAGATGTAAGAGAAGCACATCTGTCTAGTGATCAGTCAGTCAATGGAAGTTGGTGATGTTTCACTGGGTGACCAGCAGGGCCATAGTGTAATTCTAAAAATATAATGAAACATCGTAACACCCGAAACTGAGGAGGAACTGGGGACTAAGGTAAAAGAGGCATGGATGATTGTGGAGAAATGATTTTGGTACTAAATCCATTGCAAACAACAAACAGGAGTTGAGACTCTTCTGGGTAGGCAGACGTGGAACATATGCCAATTAGATTGTCTCACTCTCAGGCCGTTTCTAACAATCCCTCCCAAAACATGGAAAAACCAAATAAGCATAAATGCCACGCTTTAGAGCATGACTGCAACAGATTCTTCACTCCAGAGAGGTCTGGTCATGTTTCTAAGATCCAGATCTGACTCCTGCAACATACAGAATCTGGAAATAGCACTGCAGAACTGCAAGAACTTCTAAGGGTTCAATTCAATCAATCAGTGGTATTTACTGAGCTCTTACTGTGTGCAGAGCAATGAATCATATTTATTGAGTACTTACTGTGTGTAGAGCACCATATTAAGCACTTGGGAAAGCACAACAGAACAGAATTGGTAGACAAAATCCCTGCCTACAAGGAGCATGTGATCATATCTTGTGGGTCTGGGAGAAAAATCTCTTCAAGCTCAATTTCTGTTCAGCATTTAGTCCAATGCCAATCAGTAATATTTATTAAGTTTCTGTGTGCAAAGCACTGTACTCAGCACTTATAAAACAGGAAGAAGACATGATTCCTGCATAAGGAGCTTAGAATCTAACAGGGAAGAAAGACAATTTACAAATAGGATGCAAGAATGTTTTGGTAGAGTATGAGAGTCGATATGTACAAAGCTGCAACCAGAGGCTGTGGGTGCAAAAGTGCTGAGATGAAAGGAGTACTTAGCCAGGGGAGAGAAAAAATAATCAGGGAAAGCTTCCTGGAGGAGGTGGGGTTTCAAACAGGCTTTGGAATAATAAAAAAAGAACAGTGGTATTTGTGAAGTGCTTATTATGTGCAAAGCACTGTACTAAGCCCTGGGGTAGATAGAAGATAATCAGGTCCCACATGGGGCTCACAGTCTAAGTAGGAGGGAGAACAGGTATTGAATCTCCATTTTGTAGATGGGGGAACTGAGGCACAGAAAATTGAAGAGATTGCCCAAGGTCAAGCAGTAGATATATGGCGAAGCCAGGACTAGAATCCAGGTTCTCAGACTCCCAGGCCTGGTCTCTTTCCACTGGACCACATTGCTTCTCTAGCTGGGACTGGGCAGATCTGAGATTTGGCAGATATGAAGCAAGAAGGGGCTCAGGCCTGGTGTGGTGTGTTTGAACCAGCCCTTTAAATCTTACTACTAATGCATGATGCAGTTGTCTGCTCACCAGTTAGAGCAAACAATGCAGTTCCCCCATGCTCTGAATTGCTGCGAACAGGTTGCAAAACAAGATTCTGACCTACTCTTTTAGGCCCCATAAGACAGAATATGGACATCTGACATCTGCTAGAAGCCTACCCTCGGCCACATCTTTTCTTTTTGGCAGGCACTCCCTTGGTGGCTGGGCCCTGGTCAGGAGGTCTTTGGTGCTGTAGTTTGGGTATTTTCATCCAAGAGTCAAGGCTATGGGACTCTTTCTCCATGCCTACTTCCTCCTCAGCTTCACCTGAGCCACGACACTTGGTCTTTAGAGAAGAGATATCAGACCCAAGTCCTTACACTGGTCTACACCCCACCCACCTAAACATCTTGGAGAGGTACCCTGGAATATAGGTTGGGGGGTGGGGGCTGTGTGTGTGTGTGTGTGGGGGGGAGAGAGAGAGAGAGAGAGAGAGAGAGAGAGAGAGAGAGAGAGAGAGAAAAAAACCAAAAAAAAAAAAACAGGGCTCTGCTGGGATGCCAGAACAGCTGATGAGAGGAAGTCCGAACAACACATTCTGATGAGGGTACGTTTCCTGTTCAGCTGCCTGGATTTCCTTTCAAACACTGGGGAACACTACGTCCAGGATATCCTGGAAAAACAAAAACCTTAAGACACTGACAGTAGCCTGCATTAGCAATGAGCTGGAGTCAAAGTGCCAAAGATTCATTAGGGGCACCTGGGAGGCATTCTGTTGGATTCTGAAAACAACTGTCAATTGCTTGCCCATCTAATTCATCACCTCCCTTTTCTTCTGAAGTTGAGTTTTGGAGTATTAGCAGAGAAATCCTGCACATTCCCTGGAGTCTAGCTGGGAAAAAAATCAGGCCCCATACCAGAGTTCTCTGCTGAAGTCAGGACACTCTCCTTGCCTGACTTTCCCACAGTCCTTCCTCTCATACTACCACATTTTGCCAGCACTATTCCAAGCCCATCTTCTCTATCAGGCCTTCCCTGACTGACTCCCAGGCATGTCCCTCTGATGGGCCAATCCCCTATCTAAACTATTCCCTCCCATGACTAGACACTCAAGTGTTGACACATCTGGGCATATTTAAACATTAGGATGTTGGAGTGTACTAGTGAATGCATGGGCTACCGCTTTACGTTTGTCTGTCTTTCTCCTCTTTTGTGTACTTTTTAACATCGGGAGTCTAGTATATAATGTTTATCTCCAATTTGTTACTTCCAATGATGTTCAATCAATCACTTGATATTTATTGAGAGCTTTACTACGTGCTTAGGAAAGTACAGTAAACCAACAGGGCCTCTAGGCTGATACAGTGGCATGAGGATCAGAATCTTGTATTCTAATTCTGATTTTGCCATTGACTTCCTGATTCTTTAGGCAAGCCAACCAGTCCTTCAGTAATTTTGTCTGCTGGTGTGACTCTCAGTCAAAAGAGTGATGGGAGAACTCCTTGAAGATTATAAAGCTGTGGAAGTATCAACACTTCCTATTCTGATTAGTCCCACTGAAAAAACAGACTAATTCCTTAACATTCCCGCTCTTTCAATTTCTGTCAATAAGAAAAATTTCCTGGGTTTTGAGGTGTGGTATTTGGGCACGTCCTCCAACTTCCATGTGACTTCAAAATGGAGGTGCTCTGGCTTGAACTGTTCCAGCTCATCTTCAATATTGTGGTCACAGTGTCGGGCACCACAGCCCAGCTGGCCAACTGCCCAACAAGCAGATTGGCCACCTCTGTATCAAACAACAAGCTCCTCATCATTGGCTTTAGAGTACTCCATCATCTTGCACCTTCCTACCTCACTTAATTTCTCTCCTTCTACAACCCAGCCCACATACTTCACTCCTCTAGTGCTAATCTTCTCACTGTACCCCGACCTCATCTGTCTCGCCGCTAACCCCAGGCACACTTCCTGCCTCTGGCCTGGAATGCCCTCCCTCCTCAAATCCAACAGACAATTACTTTCCACCCCTTCAAAGCCTTACTGAAGGCACATCTCCTCCAAGAGGCCTTCCCAGACTAAGCCCCACTTTTCCTCACCTCCCACTCCCTTCTGCATTGCCCTGACTTACTCCCTTTGCGCTTCCCTGGTCCCCACCAGCCCCACAGCACTTATGTACATATCTGTAATTTTATTTATTTGTATTGATGTCTGTCTCCCTTGCCTCTAGACTGTGAGCTCGTTGTGGGCAGGGAATGCCACTTTATTGTTGTATTCTCCTTTCCCAACTTAATTCAATGCTCTGCACACAATAAGTGCTTAATAAATATGAATGAATGACTGAATACCCCACATCCTCAAGTGCTTGGCAACATTGGGTCTGCCCTGGGGCTTTGTTTTAGACCTGGACTGTCCTCGGGTGACCTACTCAGGCTATGACTGCACTCCTTCAGACCTGAGGAACTGCAGTGGCACAAAACAACATGGAGAAGTGGACAGAGAATGGCCTGGAAGTCAGAAGGTCAGGGGTCTAATCCCAGCTCCTCCACTTGTCTGCTGTGTGACCTTGGGCAAGTCATTTCACTTCTCTGTGCCTTAGTTACCTCATCTGTAAAATGGGGATTGAGACTGTGAGCTCCGCATGGGACAGGGACTGTGTCCAACCCACCATGCTTGTATCCACTCCAGCGCTTAGTGTAGTGCCTGACACACAGTAAACACTTAACAAAAGCCGCAATTATTATTATTATTATTATTATTATTATTATTATTATTATTATTAACTCAATGGGCCTGAGAGGATAATGGGAGCAACCTGTCAAAAGTGGATCATCACAGGAGTTTTCAGACTCTGATGAGATCCCCAAGTTTGTACCTAGTTCTACAATGACCAATATGTCAAGTCTTTGTGCTGCTGAATCATATTCTGGATTATCAACCAGTGAATGTAAATAAAAGGAGTAAACATAGCTATAATTACTAACAGAGGGACATAACTGAAATCTCTGATCCAAGATGGCCATGGCTATGGATGAAATAATCCATGCATTGTGATAAATTCTCATACCAATAATCAGTATCAGCCATTATGAGATACACAAGAGGAGGTGATACTACTGTCAAAATCAAACAAGAAAAAGAATAAGTACATGCTACTGTACACTTAAGCTAATGTTTGTTTATTTTTAAATTCTTGAAAATGATCCATTCCATTCTTTTGTTTCTGAACTCCTACTTCCTGCCTTCAAGATGCCTGAAGCTCCAGCCAAAACTCTGGAACTGTGTTTAAGGGAGAACAGACAAGTTCCCCTTGCCTGCCACAGGCTTCCTGGAAGCAGCTGTGGCCGGACAACGGAGGGAGGAAGAGGAATGACAGGAGATGTGATGTCCCTTGGACTCCCTGTATTTATGCCTTCCTGATCAAACTCGATAGACAGAACACAAACTACAACAATCCAAGTACAATTAAAACATATTTGCCATAGTGCCAGAATCCTGAACTAGAGATCATAGACAATTAAAGGAGATGAGAAAAGAATGACAGAAAGTCAATAACTGTGTCCACTCAGAATTTTTTCTTAATTCTCACTGTCCTTATCTTCTGGAATATCTTACACAAAGGCTGTGGAAATGCAAACAAGACTCAGAAAGAAGAGAAAACAAAATAATCTAGGCTTTCTGGGAATACTGGGCACAGACTGACAGGAGAAGAAACACCAAGCTAACAGAAGCTGGAGCCAGCCCTCAGAATAGTAAAGTTTACCAATCCAATGTGCACATTCATACCAAAATAAACCATCTGTTCACAAAAGATTAACCAAACCTTCTACAACAAATCAAAGGAAACAATGCACAGGAAATTCCTGTGCCTTAGAGAGCCTGCAGTGACATCAAACACAGCACTGTGAATCCAGGAAACCCTTGTGATGCTGTTAGCCTAATCCACCCCATCTGGCTACTTCCTGACAATCTGGGGTGGGTGAAAAATGTCTCCAGGCAACAAAAGAGGAGATGCTCTTAGAACCTTGTCTATGCCAGAGGGGCCGGAATCAAACTATAGCACCAAGACTTGTACCATCATACTGTCAGAGCAAGAACTTAAAATGGTGTGGAAAATGATTCATGCCTAACCACAGGAAGCTAGATTCTCTCCTCCAGCCCCACCCTGGCTTCTCATTCATTCATACATTCATTCAAATTGTATTTGAGCACTTACTATGTGCAGAGCACTTTACTAAGTGCTTGGGAAAGTACAATTCAACAATAAACAGTGACATTTCCTGCTCATGATGAGCTCACAGTCTAGAGTGGGGGAGACAGACATCAACACAAGTAAATAAAATTACAGATGAGTACATAAGTGCTTTGGGGCTGGAAGTGGGGAAGAGCAAAGGGTTAAATAAAATTACAGATATGTACATAAGTGCTTTGGGGCTGTAAGGAGGGGAAGAGCAAAGTGAGCAAGTCAGGGAGACCCAGAAGGGAGTGGGAGATGAGGAAAAGGCCTGGGCCACACTAAACGGTTCTCAGCTGAGCCCCATCTCAGTCCCAGGATGGGTATACCCAGTTTGGTCCAACCCCCAAGGCCTCCCACCTCAATTCCTGGGGATGGAGGCAACCCCACAGATGCATTCATGGGGGTCTGAATGTTTGCTGCCCTCCCCAGCCCGAAACAAAATGGGAGGGAGGACACATGGCCATCCACGTGATCCAGACCCAATGAATCCTGGCACAAAGGCCAACGATGACCTTGGAGGCCTGTACCCTCTATCATTCAATCATATTTACTGAGAGCTTTCTGTGTGCATGACACTGCAATAAGCCCTTGTGAGATTACAACAATAAACAGACACATTCCCTGTACACAGTGAGCTTACCACCTTGAAGGAGAGACAAACATTAATATGAATAAATTACAGATATACACATAAGTATTGTTGGGCTGGGCGGGCGATAGCAACATACATTCACAGACATCAGCACTGAACTGCAGTCATCTTCTCCCATGCCTCCAATAAACTTGACTGAGCCTATTGTTGGGTAGGGACCATCTCTATGTTGTTGCCAACTTGTACTTCCCAAGCGCTTAGTACAGTGCTCTGCACACAGTAAGCACTCAATAAATACAATTGAATGGATGAAGCAGCAATTTCATCCAGGAAAATAATTTTAAAGTGGGCTTTTTTCTATTTTAGGATCCTAACTTTTGTACTTCACTATCTACAAACCCTATATCAGTCAGTCAATCATCAGTAATCATTGAGTGCTTACTGTGTTTGGAGCACGGTATTAAGCACTTGGTAAAGTGCAATACAAAACATTTAGTGGAAACGATCCCTGCCTGTAAGGAACTAAGTCTACAGGGGGAGACTGGCCTTAAAATAACTTACACACATGGGAAATAGATAATAAGGATATGTATATAAGTGCTATGGAGCTGGAGTATCAAAGTGCCTAAGGAGTACACAGCCACGTGCCAAAGCAACACAGAAGAAAGGGTAAATAGGGGAAATGAGGGGTTAGTCAGGGAAGGCCTCTTGGAGAAGATGGGATTTTAGAAAGGTTTTCAAGATAGGCAGAGTGGAGGACTGTCAGATATGAAGCAGGAGGGATTTCAAGATTTCACTGTTGAAATAATTTTCAACTGGATCAAATATAAAATGCTGGACCCCAGGCACAAGTGATTAGTATGGGTCCCCTCAACTTTGACAATTATTCTCTCCCCACTTCAAAGCCTTATTGAAGGCATATCTCTTCCAAGAGGCCTTCCCTAAGCCCTCCTTTCCTCTTCTCCCACTCCTTTCTGCATTGCCCTGACTTGCTCTCTTTATTCATCCACCCTCCCAGCCCCACAGCACTTATAGATGTTGTAGTTTATTTATTCAGATTAATGTCTGTCTCCCCCTCTAGATTCTAAACTCATTGTGGGCAGGGAATGTGTCTGCTTACTGTTATACTGTACTCTCCCAACTGCTTAATACAGTGCTCTGCACTCAATAAATTTGATTGAATGCGTGAATGCACTGAGTTGAGGCTTGATAAATACCATTTATTGACCGAGGTTCAAAAAATGAACAGTATTACACCCCTCCTACTCAAAGCACCGAATGACCAGGAGAACAGTTATCACCCAGAAAGAAAAGAGTCACTGGGAGCACATGAACTAGAGAGATGTAGTCGACAGCATAGCACAGGACGAGGCTGCACAGTCTCATGAAGGACAGCCTGTGGAGTAAGGTGCACGAGGCACTCTATCTTGGAGTTTATTTCCGTCATCAGAAAGGGATTTCACAATGGAACAATTGCTGGAAACTGCTCTTTCAAATCTTCCCAGAGGAAAAGGTGACTGACAAGTGATGCAGTACTGTTCCAAGCAATCAATGGCAGAGCACTATACTAGGCACTTGGGAGAACACCACAAAATAGACATGATCCCTGCCCACAAGAAGTTTACAGTCTAGACGGGGAGGCAGACATCCAAATGAATTACCACCATCCTTGCCTTTCCTGTGCCCTGCTCTGATCTTCCTTCCATTTTCTGGCTCTGGTCTATTTTTGTGCAGGACTGCTGTATGTTTTCCTTGTCATTACCATTATTAATAATAGCAATAGTAATTATTATTATGGTATCTTTAGGCACTTCCTATGTGCCAAAGCACTGTACTGAGTGCTGGGATAAATACAGATGATCAGATCAGTCACTTTTCAGCACTGGGCACTCAATTTATAACAGAAATCACACTTCTATTTTAAAGAAAACAGGCACAGAGAAGATAACTAACTTGCACAAAGTCACACAGCAGGTTAATCAGTCAGTCAGTGGTGTATATCCAGCACTTACTTTGTGCAGAAGACTGGACAATACAATTTGCAGTGTCCAACAGAGTTGGTAGACACAATTTCTGCACACGGGGAACTTACAATCTAGGGTAGGGACATCCACCTTTAGGCCTTAGTACAGTGCTTTGCACAAAGCAAGTACTTAACAAATGTCCAGAATTTTTATAATACAAACACTACACTCCTGTTGAAGCAGGAGAAAGGGAGGATGACTCAAAGGAACATCCTGCTGGCTAGGAAATCAGGAAGATGGTTTATTAAGCTTTTGTAGAAGAATGGAGGAGGAGGAAGAGGACCCTTATGGTCTCTAGCTTTGTCAGGGACAAAGTCAAGCATCACAGAAAAATATGATTACCCGTATACCTCACAATAACACCAGGATACATTTCTTTAAAATGTGTTCATACTAAGAATTGCTATATTGTCAAGTGCATTTCTCTAAAGAACTACAGGTTTTAAATTAAATTAAATCATTGTTTAGTAATACTTATTTCAGTATCTATTCATGTAAAGGATGTTCATATTAAGTTTCTGGAGGTTCTGCAAGTGATCCTAACAATGAGAAGCAGAATGGCTCAGTGGAAAGAGCATGGGCTTGGGAGTCAGAGGTTATGAGTTTTAATCCTGGCTCCACCACTTATCAGCTGGGTGACTTTGGTCAAGTCACTTAACTTCTCTATGCCTCAGTTACCTCATCTGTAAAATGGGTTTTAAGACTGTGAGCCCCATGTGGGACAACCTGATTACTTTGTATCTGCCCCAGTATTTAGAACAGTGCTTGGCACACAGTAAACGCTGAACAAATACTATCATTATTATCGTTTAATCTTTGTTCAAGTAATTCCAAATATAACATCACAACATTAAGTGGAGAGTTGTCATAAGATTAAGAGTCTTTGCAAGAGGCTATAGAAGTAAAAGCTTGTTCTCCTTTTATAATGGTTTCTAAACTTTTGTGAAGATTTTGCATCATTTAGGTTGACCAGCAGCATGGATTTCTTCACAAAATACCTTTTAGCCAAGTCATTCCTTTGGATCATCTCAGTGTGTCTGAACTTCTCTCCCTAGTGGGGTTGCCTTCTTCAATCATTTTTATAAATTCATTTGCCTTCTTGAAAATTGATGCAAGACTTCTCCGTCCCAGTTTTAGTAGTGGGTGGAGAGACTGTTACAAATTCTCCTTCCGGTGTAGCATCTTGCAATGATGCATTGGATTTCAAAATTTGAAGAGCTCCTAGTTTGACTACGATTCCTCTGAGTGAGATGCGATTAATTCATCAACATTTCCAACATACAGTTCTAAATTAAGTTGCCTCCCCAATTCAACAGCTTCTCTGGTTATCTGCTCTGGAGTCTCTTCAACATCATGGGGCAGATCTTCCTCCAAAATCCATTCACTGTGGTTTTGTTTAATCACAGCACAGGTCAGGCTGGAGTGCTCACTCAGCAATGTTATATTAATAGGATGATTGCAACCCGGGGCAAGATATCGAAAGGCTGCATATCCAATTTGTATGTAGTATAGGGTGGCTGCCTGAATTCTACTTTAACACTACTTTTTTGTCCTACATAGATTGTTTTTGTTACAGTGAATATCCATGACTATGAAATACTATTTTAAATAATTCTTTGAATTGGCTGGGATGACATAAAAGTTTTGATTCTCTTCTTTCCTTTGAGAGGCAGAAGAGATAATGAAAACAGATGGCATGCTACCTACATGCTTTGCAGCCTAGATCTGACCTAGACAAGAGGAAGGTATTGAAATACAGGGTGTGAAAGCTGAGATTTTAGGGTACTTGGAAAGTAAATTGATATTTTAGTTCTTGCTTTTCTGTTATGGGTTTCAACTGTTCTTATTAACTGGGGTTCTCTTATGCAGTCTTCTTCTAAGCAATGATATTTAGAAAAAAAGGGTCTTTTCCACTTTTTTAAAATCCAGCAGAAGAATAATCAGAAAATTAGTTTCCACAGAAATCAATTGCAACATCCTCCAAAAATGAAGTTACTTGACTATCACTCTGCCCACTTTGTTCCACAGATATGAGACATTATCCATCAGGTCATGGAGAAATGAATTCTTCATGACAGGGGTAGAAGGCAGGGAACTGTGACATTTGGAAAAATGCAATTTTGTATTCAGCTATGCTGTCAGGGATAAGGGTGAGTCAAACCAACAGGAAAAGAAAAATGACATGCTCACCACAGGAGTCTAGCTTCAAATAAATTGTGAACTATTTACTTGTAAGCTGATTTTAACTCCCTAACGGGTGTGAGAATTTATCACACCTACTTCCTCTTCTTTTTTGAGAATGTTTATGTGCACAGAGACTTAAAAAACTGTCATGTCTTCCTCGGCCCCAAATTTAGATATTTTATTTTAAAAGCATCACCAGAGGAGATAAAATAATCTATCAAGCTAAATTAAAGCACCAGTGTATACTTGGAATCCAATGCCACCTCTCATCATTGAGTAAATTGTTGCCAGGAAAATATTACCAATTTTACTCCCAAAAAATCTTATCAGCATTGAGTTTCCTCAAAAAAAATACACATTTTCTCTTCCAAAGCTTGTTATCACAGCTGGAACTGGAAAAAGTCAAAATGTTATCGTAATATTTCAACACTAACCACAAAAACTAACTTTAAAAACTCACTTTAGTATTTCAGAGATCAAAAACAAATCAGAAATTTAACAGATACTATATTGGCTACTGGGATTTTTCATATAATCTAGCAAGCCATTTAGACCCTTTCTAATTTTGTTATCCACTAGATACCATGATTCGTGGAGCAGAAATGGTATCCTACACTTGGAAACCAATGCAAAAGTCTTTAGTACTGTGCAACCATGAGAAATGATGCTAATGCTAAAGGTTTCAGATTCTCTCCTAAAAGGTTCGAGTGGCCTAGGGGAAAGAGCACTGGCCTGAGAGTCAAGAGACATGGGTCTAATCCTACCTCTACCACTTGTTTGTTGCGTGACCCTGGGCAGGTCACTTAACTTCTCTGGACATCCATTCCATCATCTGTGAAATGGGGATTGAATATCTGTTCTCCCTCCTACTTAGACTGTGTCCAACATGATTAGTTTGTATCCATCCAGCCCTTAGTACATTGCTTGGCACATAATTGTTTAACAAAATATTATTATTCTGCATAAATACTATTATTATACATCATGGAGGTTTGAAATAAACACCAAATGAGTCATGCTCTAAAGAAAAACTTCACTAAAAAAAGTTAACTTGATTCCAATGGGCACACAGGACTCAAAATCCTAACAGCTCAAATAGAACTTATGAGAAGCAGCGTGGCTCAGTGGAAAGAGCACGGGCTTTGGATTCAGGGGTTAAGGGCTCAAATCCTGGCTCCACCAATTGTCAGCTGCGTGACTTTGGGCAAGTCACAACTTCTCTGTGCCTCAGTTATGGTACTTATTTCAAATTTACCATATGCTAACCATAATGCTAACAAAGCAGTGTGGCTCAGTGGAAAGAGCATGGGCTTTGGAGTCGGAGGTCACGGGTTCAAATTCTGGCTCCGCCAACTGTCAGCTGTGTGACTTTGGGTAAGTCACAACTTCTCTGTGCCTCAGTTCCCTCATTTGTAAAATGGGGATGAAGCCTGTGAGCCCCCCATTGGACAACCTGATCACCCTGTAACCTCCCCAGTGCTTAGAACAGTGTTTTGCACATAGTAAGCACTTAATAAATGCCATCATTATTATTACAGGATAGTTAGTACAGACATATGGACCCTACTGCAAATGGGGCCTCAGTTTTGGTGTTTTCCAAACTCGGGGGCTCAGCCATTTGGTTGAATGCCTCAGGAAAGGACATAATTTTCTTTTTAAAAAGTATTTGTTAGGCATGTACTCTATACCAGGCACTTTACTAAGGTATGAGCTAATCAGATCGGACACAGTCCATGTCCCACCTAAATATCCCAGTCTTACTCCCTGCTTTACAGATGAGGGACCTGAGGCACAGAGAGGTACAGTGACTTGCCCAAGGTCACATAGCAGACAAGTGGCAGAGCTGGGATTAAAACCCAGGTCCTTCTGACTCCCAAGCCAATGCTCTACCCTTTAGCCACACTGCTTCTCACTTGCCACTGAAGAGAGGTAAAGTCGTCCCATCCATCCTTCCAAGCTCTCTTAAAAATCATCTCCTCTGGGGATGTTACCCGGTTAATCTCCCCATCCTTCCATCTCCTCAGCCACCTCAGTCCTCTTATTCATTTTTATGCTTATTTGTTATTGACTATTAGCTATTTGTGTTTGTTGCTTGTATCTATTCTCTGGCTCTTCTACCTTAGTTTAGGCCCCGTGGCTTCCTCATTAAACTGCAAGGTCCTTCAAGTACCAGACACTTCTTTTGTATATTCCCTAAGCACTTAGAACGGTGTCCAACACATAATAATAATTATGGTATTTGTTAAGCACTAACTATGTGTCAAGTACTGTTCTAAGCTCGGAGGTAGATATAAGGTAATCAGGTTGGACACAGTCACCTGTTCTACATGGGGCTTAAAGTCTAAGTCAGAGGGAGAGGGATTTAATCCCCATTTTACAGATGAAGTGACTGAGGCACAGAGGTGGTCAATGACTTGCCCAAGGTCACACAGCAGGCAAGTGGCAGAGTCAGGATTAAAACCAGGCTCATGCTCTTTCTACTGGGCCATGCTGCTTCCTTGTTGTTGGGTAGGGCCCATCTCTATATGTTACCAATTTGTACTTCCCAAGTGCTTTGTACAGTGCTCTCCACACAGTAAATGCTCAATAATATGACTGAATGAATGAATGATTTAAGGCTGCATTAGAAGCCTTAACTCTGTGGTATTGATAAGGATCATCGATTAGGTGACTGAATATTTGAAGTCATCCAGGAATCTGGCAGGCTGCTTAAGAAAATGAAAATCAAGAACTTGGGTGGAGAAATGAGGACCTAATGTTGATAAAAATGATATAGACATAGATTAAAATGATGGGTAAAATGCGGAAGAAAAAAGTTCGGTTTTGTAAGATTCCACCCTTCATATATGTTGCGCTTGACTATAAACTCTTCCTCTAGGTTATAAGCTCCTTTTCTAGACTGTAATAGCAATAATAATTGTGGTATCTGTTAAGTGCTTACTATGAGTCAAGCACTGTACTAAGAGCTGGTGTAGATACAAGATAATAAGTCGAACACAGTCCTTGTCCCACATGGAGCTCACAGTCTACGTAGGGTGGAGACCAGGTATTGAAACCCCATTTTACAGATGAGGAAACTGAAGAACCGGGAAGTTAAGTGACTTGTGCAAGGTCACACAACAGGCAAGTGGTAGAGGCTGGATTAGAACCCAGGTCTTCTGCTTCCCAGGCTCATGATTTTTCAATTAGACCACACTATAAACTCCTCCTCTAGACTGTAAGCAAGCTCTTGGTGGCAGAGAATGTGTCTACCGATTCAGTTCTATTGTACTCTCACAAGTGCTTAGTATAGTGCCCTGCACACTACGTACTCAATAAATACCACTGATTGTTTAAAGAAGGAACACAGGCATTGCACCGAAGCTCCAGTCAATTTACTTTCAGTTTAATAGCTGAAGGGCATAGCAGTTTGTAGTCAAGACCAGGAGAAATGAAATAAAAATAGCATTTATATGCTCAGAACTTTCAAAAATGTTTGAAATGCCCTACCACACCAGGCTATCTATTTGGAAAATCATGGTAGGGATTGTTAAATCACTGAAATCTCTAGTCTAAGACACAAATTTCTGGTAAAATCAGGAAGCGGGAAATAATAAAGTTCTAAAAAAGCCTCTAAATATATATTTTCAGAAATAATTTGAGAGATGGATATGTAATTCATTTTTTCCTGAAATTTAGGGTTTACTACATGCTAAGTTCAGTTTTTTGCCCTTATGGTACCTTTGATACCATTAAAATGGTGTATATACATGTGTGTGTATATATACACGTATATATATATATATATATATATACGTGTATATATACAAACTCTGCACGCACTAAGTGCTCAATAAATATGATTGACTAAAGACAGAGAGAGAAAGCTGTACATCAGCACAAAGATGACATCACTGATGGTAAAATTCATCTGTGTGTGTGTGTGTGTGTGTGTGTGTGTGTGTGTGTGTGTATGAAAAGGTTAATGCAAGACCTTCAGACCTGACCATATGATGCATTCACAAAGGCCATCTCTTTGGCATTGTTATTCGTTATTCTCAGTGCTGTTTTCACCCTCACCGCCCCACTGCTTAATCATTATGGAGCTTCTGATCTTAAAGAGCCGCTCTTTTCTTGATGCAAGTGTGCACAGCAGTCTGTGGCAAACTGACTCCCAGGTTTCAGCTGAGATGCAATATTGTTTGAGGCTATATTTTACTGAATCCTTTGTTTCCTCTGTTGTTGCTTCCAGTTTCTTCATTTCGGCTTACGGAAGAATCAAATCATTTAGTGACATTTACTGAACACCTACTGTTAAGCACTGCACTGAGCAGTTTGGGATGACTATTGTCATCCATTCTTCTCTTATGTTCTACCACTAGCTGTAGTGTTGAGGTGACCCTAGCTTCAATTAGTCAATCAATGGTATTTACTGAGAGCTTACTGTGTGCAGAGCACTGTACTAAGTGCTTACAATGCTTGGAGACCAACTGTTCTAGCCAGTCAATCCATCAGTGGTATTTATGGAGCACTTACTGTGTACAGAGAAGCAGCGTGGCTCAGTGGAAAGAGCCCGGGCTTGGGAGTCAGAGGTCATGGGTTCTAATCCCGGCTCTGCCACATTTCTGGCTGTGTGACCTTGGGCAAGTCACTTAACTTCTCTGAGGGTCAGTTACCTCATCTGTAAAATGGGGATTAAGACTGTGAGCCCCCCATGGGACAACCTGACCAGCTTGTATCCCCCCAGCTCTTAGAACAGTGCTTTGCACATAGTAAGCACTTAAATGCCATTATTATTATTATTATTATTATAGTTACAGAGCACTCTCCTACATGCTTGGGAGAGCACAATACAATACAGCTGATAGACACAATCTCTGACTGCGAGGAATTCACAATCTAATGGCAGTGACCCCAAATGAACATAAATACCATACATGAGAAATAATGATAAACAGGTAGCACATGTGAATAAATGTGGTAAACAGATAAATGGCTGAGGTGGCTGTTGTGATGGCACAAGACAGCACGGAAATATCTATCCATTGCTCCTTCTCACTCCCAGGGGCAAGTGCACAATTACTCTGCTCCACAATCCCTGGTCACACTGCCTCATTTCCCACTGGCTCAGGGTGGGACAAGAGAGGAGCTGCTGCTCCTCTTGTTTCCAGGGGGTTCTGTGCCCCTGTGGAGGTGCTCACCTTGTGTGAGTCCAGGATGCCGAGGGCTGATGGCCACTCAGCCACACGCTGGGGAATGAAATTTCAGGTCACTGCTGTCGGCAACAGACCTGAAGTTCAGGCCTAATGCAGGATCTGATAATTTGGGAGTGAGGGCAGGCAAGCAAGAGGCATTTCTCTTGTCCTCTCCACAGTCTGGGAGAACATAGTTGTGTCCTTCCAAGATCAGTGAGGGGAAAAAGCATTCAGTGCACTCCATAAGAGGCTTTCTAATAAGACCGTTCATATAATTCAAAGGACTATTTGCATGACTGCCAACTAATGCAAATTTAATGACCTTGTGGAGAGGCTAATCTAGCTCATCTCTCTGAAACCATGGCTCTTCATTTACCAAAACAGAGATGATTTTAGGTCACAGACACAAACTGTAATAGTGCTTCACAAAGATAGGAAAACCACTACTTAGGTGGTGGATTAATTTCTCTTAGGGGAAGATTCAAGGTACATCAAGTACAGTTATACAAAAGGTTGTGCTCTGGCAAAACCTTGCCTTAAACACTCACATTACGGTTCTACAGTTGTCTGTGTATGCACAAACCTTTTCCTCCACCTGCACAGGACGCTACATCTAAACAGTCTCGTAATGTCAGACAAATGCTCCCTAATTCCCTAACAACATCCTAGCAGAAACATGCAGGGAAAATATGTGTTATGGAAAAGCCAAGCATATGAGGTACCAGGGCAAAAGACATATAAGGGGGTTTAAGAGGTTATGATTTAGCAGTAGGAGGAAAAAGGTGAAGAAAATGACATGATCTTAAGCTCCAACATAAATGGTAACCTCACTCCATGGTTTTCCCTGCGCCTCTCATCTTACCACCCAAACCCTGTCCTCCCTCTGACTTTATAATCATTATAGAGAACACCACTGTGCTCCCTGTTTAGCAATCTTGTAACCTTGGCATTATAATCAACTCATCTCTTTCATTCAACCCACATATTCACTCCATCACCAAATCCTGTTGCTCCAACCTTCCTAACCACTAAAATCCACACTTTCCTCTCCATCCAAACTGCTACTAATCTGATCCAAACAGTTACCTTACCCGGCCTTGACCTCTTCATCAGCCTCCTCGCTGACCTTCCCTGCCTCCTGTCTCTCCCCACTCCAGTCCTTACTGCTTTACTGCCTAAATAATTTTTCTGAAAAACATTCAGTCCATGCCTCCCCACTCCTCAAAAACCTCCAATGGTTGCCCATCAGCCTCCACATCAAACAAAAACTCCTTACCATTGGTTTTAAAGCACTCAATCAGCTCACCCCTACCTTACTTTGCTTATTTCCTACTACTATCCAGCTCACACATTTCACTCCTTTAATGCTAACCTGCTCATTGTGCCTCTATTTCATCTGTTTCATCACTGATCCCTAGACCACGTCTTACCTCTGGCCTGGGACTCCCTCTCCCTTCATATATATGGCAGATTACTACTCTCCCTACCTTCAAAATCAAATCTCCAAGAGGTCTTCTCCAGCTAAGTCTTCATCTCCCCTACTCCCTCTCCCTCCTGAGTCACCGATGCACTGAGATCTGTACTGTTCAAGCACTTGATATTAATAATAATATCAACAATGGCATTTGTTAAGTGCATACTATGTGTGAAGCACTGTTCTAAGTACTGGGCCAGGGTGGGGGGAATACAATGTCATCAGGTTGTCCCACGTGAGGCTCACAGTTTTAATCACCATTTTACAGATGAGGTGACTGAGGCTTGGAGAAGTTAAGTGACTTGCCCAAGGTTACATAGCAGACATGTGGCGGAGCCAGGATTCCATGACCTCTGACTCCCAAGCCCATGCTCTTTTCACTGAGCGATGCTGCTTCTCTATTCATCCCGATCTCTCCCCTGGAGCACTTAGGTACTTATCCATTATTTATTTTCATGTCTGTCATCCCCTCTAGACTGTCTACCAACTCTTTTGTATTGTCCCTTCCCAAGCACTTAGCATGGTGCTCTGCACACAATAACAGCTCAGTACCATTTAATTTATTTGTATTTCCTTGGCTGAGGAGATACTCCAGCTTTGGGTCTGAATGTAGTTACTGAGTTAAAGAATTGCCCCAATTTTGTGAACATCACCTGCAGGAATTGAGGCCAATCATTAGTCCCTTTGTTTCTTTAGAAAATACAGAATGCTCACACTTCATCCTTCTGTATGTTTTTTGGTCCTGAGATTAGATTATAAATTCCATGATGGCAGGAAATTTTGCTTCTAATCTACTCTCCAAAGTAGCCAGTTCAGTGTTCTTCACACAATAGCTGCTCAAAATATAGCATTGATCAACTCCAACAGGCCTTCCCCAGTTATAGCCCCATCTGTTTCTGAAGCGATAACCACTCCTTTCAAATCTCCTCGAGCAAGCTGACTATACTTGCTGTCTCTACTTCCTCTCCTCCAATTCGTTCCTTGAACCACTCCAATCTGGCTTCTGTCCCCTTCACTACATAGAAACTCCCCTCTCAGAGTCACCAATGAGCTCCTTCTTTCCAAATCCAATGGCCTCTATTCCATCCTAATCCTCCTCACTCTCTCAACTGCCTTCAACCCTGTCAACCACCCCCATCTCCTGAAAACATTATCCAACCTCGGCTTCAGTGACATAGTCTTCACCTGGTTCCCCTCCTATCTCTCTGGCCCCTTAGTCTCTTTTTCAGGCTCCTCCTCTGCCTCCCATCCCCTAACTGTGAGAATCCCCTTCTATTCTCCATCTACACTCACTCCCTTGGAGAATTGGCTTCTCATAGCTTCAGTTACCATCTCTATAAGGTTGATTTCCAAATCAACATCTCCAGTCCTGATCTTTCTCCACCTCTGCAGCCTTATATTTCCTCCTGCCTTCAGGACATCTCTACTTGAATGTCCTGCCAAGTCATCAAACTCAGAACTCATCTTTTTACCCAAACCCTGTCCTCCACCAGCCTTTTGCATCACTGTAGACAGCATAACAATCATCCCTGTGTCACAAGCCCATAATCTTTATCTTATGGTCTTTAAGTGCTTACTGTGTGTCAGATACTGTTCTAAGTGCTGGGGTAGGTATAAAGTAATCAGATTGGACACAGTCCGGGTCCCATAAGCCTTAATCCCCATTTTACAGGTGAGGCAACTGAGGCACAGAGAAGTTGTGACTTGCCCAAGGTCACACAGCAGACAAGTGGTGGAGCCTGGTTTAGAACCCAAGTCCTTCTGACTCCCAGGCCCAGGGTCTATCCACTAAGCCACACTTCTTCCCCTTGGCTTCATCCTTGTCTCTCTCATTCAACCCACATAACAATCGTATTTATTCAATATGTCACCATATTCTGACAGTTCAACCTTTACAAAATTGCTAAAATCTGCCCTTTCCTCCCCATCCAAACTGCTACTATGTTAATGCATGCACTTATTCTATCCCACCTTGATTACTTCATCAGTCCCTTCACCGAAGCCTCTGCCTCCTGCCTCTCCTCACTCCAGTCCATGCTTCACTCTGCTGCCTAGATCATTTTTCTACAAAACCATTCAGTCCATGTTTCCTTACTCCTCAAGTATTTCCAGTGGTTGCCCATCCACCACTGCATTAAAAAGGAAAGTCCTTATCATCAACTTTAAAGCACATCAACTTTAAAGCACTCAATCACCTTGCCCTCTCCTACCTTACCTCCCTGACGGCCTACTACACCCAGCCTGCACCCTTCGCTCTTCTAATGCAAACCTGCTCACTGTAGCTTGATCTCATCTATCTTGCTGCTGACCTCTCTCCTCTGGCCTGGAACAGCCTCCATCTTCACGTCTGACAAATGATCACTCTCTCCACCTTCAAGACCGTATTAAAAGCACATCTCCTCCAAGACACCTTTCTTCCCTGACTAAACTATCGTTTCCTCTTCTCCCATTCTCTTCTTTGTCACCCTTTACTTAGATTTGCACCCTTCATTCACCCCTCCCTCAGCCCTATAGCACTTACATACATATCCACAATTTATTTATATTCATTCAGTCATTTTTATTGAGCGCTTACTGTGTGCAGAGCACTGTATTAAGCCCTTGGGAGAGTACAATACAACAATAAACAGACACATTCCCTGCCCACAAGGAACTTACTGTCTAGGTGGGGAGGGGGAGCTATTAATGTAGGCCTCCTCCTCTAGCCTGTAAACTCGTTATGGGCAGAGAATGTGTCTATCAACTCAGTTATATTGTACTCTCCCAAAACTTAGTTCAGTGCTCTGCATACAATAAGCACTCAATAAATTAAATTGACTGATTCAAGCAAACTGTAACCACATTGATTCAAGCACTTATCCTACCCTGTCTTGACTGCGGCATCACCTACCTTGCTGATTTCCCTGCCTCTTGGTCTCTCCCCACACCAGTCCATTCTTCACTCTGCTACCCAAATTCTATTTACTTGTTTTGATGTCTGTCTCCCCCCTTCTAGACTGTGAGACCGTCGTGGGCAGGGACTGTATTTGTTGCTGAACTGTACTTTCCAAGCACTTAGCACGGTGCTCTGCACACAGTTAGTGCTCAATAAACATGACTGAATAAATTAATAAAAACATTTTTCTAAAAAAAGTTCAGTCCATGCTTTCCCACTTCTCAAGAACCTCCAGTGGTTGGCCATCCACTTCAAACAAGAATTGCTTATCATTGGCTTTAAAGCATTCAATTACCTTGCCCCCTCCTATCTTACCACTCTGATTTCCCACTACAACCCAGCCTGCACAGTCTGCTCCTCTAACACAAACCTACTTACTGTAACTTGATCCTGCCTATCTCACCGCCAACCTTTCCCATGTCCTTCCTCTGTTCTGGAAATCCCTCATCCTCCATATCTAATAAACCATCACTCTCCCTATCTTCAAAACCCCATTAAAAGCTCATCTTCTGCAAGCAACCTTCCCTGACTAAGCCTTCATTTAATAACTGTGGTATTTGTAAAGCGCTTACTCTGTGCCAGGCACTGAACTAAGCACTGGGATGGGTACAAGCAAATTAGGTTAGACACAGTCCCTGTCCCAAGTGGGGCTCACAGCCTCAATATCCATTTTACAGATGAGGTAACTGAGGCCCAGAGAAGTGAAGTGATTTGCCCAAGATCACACAGCAGACAAGCAGCAGAGCCAGGATTAGAACCCATGACCTTCTGACTCCTAGGCCCATGCTCTATCTGCTAGACTATGTTGCTTCTCATGATAATAATTGTGGTATTTGTTAAGCGCTTAATGTTTGCCAGACACTGTACTAAGCACTAGGGGGGATACCAGCAAATCAGGTTGAACACAGTCCCTATCCCACATCAGGCTCACAGTCTCAATTCTCACTTTACAGATGAGGGAACTGAAGCCCAGAGAAGTGAAGTGACTTGCCCAGGTTCACCCAGCAGACAAGTGGCAAAGCAGGAATTAGAATCCATGACCTTCTTACTCCCAGGCCCCAGCTCTAACCACTATGCCACGCTGTTTTCCCATCAGTCCCATCATACCTCCTTCCCTTCCCCACAGCACCTGTATATATGTATATATGTTTGTACATATTTATTACTCTATTTATTTATTTATTTTATTTGTACATATCTATTCTATTTATTTTATTTTGTTAGCATGTTTGGTTTTGTTCTCTGTCTCCCCCTTTTAGACTGTGAGCCCACTGTTGGGTAGGGACTGTCTCTATATGTTTCCAATTTGTACTTCCCAAGTGCTTAGTACAGTGCTCTGCACATAGTAAGCGCTCAATAAATATGATTGATGATGATGATGATGATCACTCTTTCCCTTTTGCATTGCCCTTGGATTTGCACCCTTTATTCACTTTATCCTCGGCCCCACAGCATATATGTACATACCTGTCATTTATTTTAATGTCAGCTCCCTCCAGAATATAAACTAGTTATGGGCAGGGAACATGCCTACCAACTGTGTGGTAAGTGCTTAATAATTATATTCATGGATGGATTTATTTACTGACCAGGTCCTTATTTCCCCTACTCCCTCTCCCTTCTTAGTATACTACTCATTATACGCACTTGGATCTGTACACCTTCAGTCCCACAGCACTTATGAACACATTCATAATTTATTTTTTAATGTCTGACTCCCCCTCCAGTTTGCATGCTCCTCATGAGCAGGGAATGTGTCTTTTGACTCTGTTCTAGTGCACGCCCCCAAACACTTAGTATAGTGCTCTGCTCATGGATAAGTGCTCAATATTTTTGATGGATTGATAGATTGATTATGCACACTTATCACTAGCCATCTTTAAAAGTAGTAACTTGTAGCTTTAAAAAAAGAAGAGTTTTTAAAAGCAATTAAAAAAAATGGCAAAACTGGAAACAAATCTGAGGGCTTCAGAAACTGATTCTCTGTGATTGCACTACTGCCCTCTGCCCTCACAAAGACATACACTTCACTTGGAGCCTGCATGCACCAACAGGAAAGTGGATGGTATGCAGGTCATCCAGGTGCTTGGATAACACCAGTGGTCACTCCAGATTAAACTCAAAGAATGGAAATGACTTTTTGGCCAAAGTATAACATGAAATGCATAAACTACATACATATACATACACTGTGGTGCCCTCATCACTAGAACAGAAGAGGCATTCGGCAAACAATCTCCTGGGGAATAGGTGACAATGATGAGAACTCAAAAAAGAGGTGCAAAAATGTCCCAGAACATTCCCAAATATAAAGGAATTTTTCTATCACACAGCAGGTCCTGAATTATTTATCCCAGTGCCATCACAGTATTATCTTTCATCCCCAGAGCTCTGTGGTCCCATTTCTCCACACTTAATGGACTGGAATAGTAGGATTCAGATGGAAAATGCAAAATATTACTTTACCATTTTTATTCTTCTTCACAGATTTAGGAGCTCCATGAATACTAGTGTTCTTCCTTTGAGGAACAAAAGAGCAATTGAGATTTGAACAGAAGTTCTAGGTCTGAAAAGTCTCAAATCCCCTTCAGAAACATATGGTCAAAAGGTTTTTCCTTCAACCAGTATAAAGCTGCAAGAATGAGCAAGCATATTGAACTGGGAGACAGTAACAGAGCACTTACTCAGACTGCTGTTTTGCTAAAAAGAAGAAAAATGTTGCCTCGCTTTAAGCTCCATGGTTTTGCTTCCACAACTTTCAGATGACAGCTCTGTTGCCATAAGGTTTTGTAGCTACTATATTCCACCAGCCAAAATAAACAATTATTTAACTAAACAATTGTTTACTAACAAAATTCTAATGTAAAAGTGAAATCTCCCTGAAGGAAGCCATAAAAAACAAAGTGGAAAAAAAATCCGCTGTTTCTCCTACACATACCTTGTTAGCCCACTGGGGAATAGGAACTGTGTCTAATTGCCTCCTCTGTATTCTTTTCCAGAGCTTAGCACAGTGCTCTGTACACAGTAGGTGAACACTACTACTACTCATTATGTGATGAAAAAGATTCTTCCAAAGGTTTACTCAACAACAGGAACTATACACGTAGACTTTCTTAGCTCTATTTTGGGGGCTAATGTCTTTGTTGGGCAGTGGAAAATTTTCTGTTTCTTCTTATGTATCGGATAAATACAGAGGTTGGATCAAAAGACAGATATCTTTTCATTTTAAACATTCTCTGATCCCAGTAGAAAAAAGCCCAACCATTGTATAGTTCAACAGGAAACAGAAAAATTGAGGATAAACTTCAAAGCACCATGGAGAATGAACAAGTGAAGGGATAAACAAATTGGTGTACATGTTCAATATACCATGAGTCAGACAGTAAGAAAGGCTAGCCAAGGGGCTGGTACCTTTTAAACTGTGTTCCTTCCATGAGGTTCTTGTTTTCACAATCTGTTTTCTTTTATTTTGCCAGAAAGGCCAGGTGGGGTCTGGCTGAACAAGGCCAAAAACACTCTCTAGCATTTCATTTAATTTACAGTATTAGAACAATACAACAGGATGTTCACTGGCATTGGGTCTCTCCCTGACCCCCTCATAAACTGTTCAAAAAGCTTCCAGTGCAACTCACCCCAACAATGGCTAATTCTGCTACCGCCAACTCTCAAACCCATCTGCTATTATCATTTGATAGGACCATTCAGCTGATCCAATCTGTTAAAATACTGAGGATTCGACTCATGCTCTCACTTCATGGAGATCCAATTATGAATTTGATAACCAATACACACAGGATGACAACTTGCTACAAACTGGCTATTAAAATTGGTAAGGGGAGAGAGAACCTTCATGACTGACTGCTTATTGTCTCCAATGTTGATATTTCTTGGGTTAAACAAATATTTATAGTTGCAATCATGGCTTTGCTAATTATGTTTGAGTGTTTGGGGCTGTGCTTGTGTGATCATGTTTCAAGATGCTCGTGTTTCTAAGCTACACTGGATAACAAAGGATTCAAAATAGGACCAAGGGCAGCATCTGGGCAGGAACTCTGGAGTTCTTACTTCCACTGGGGCTAAAGCCAACTCAACAACAACAATGGTATTAACTGAACTTTTACTATATGCAGACCACTGTACTAAGAACTTGGGGGAGGACTATACAGTGTCCTATATTATAAAGAGTACTATTATACAGATTTAGCAGACATGTTTCCTATCCACAGTTAGCACCATTAACCATCCATGTTCATTTTCTAAGTACATGAGATTTGGTCAAACTTGCAATGCAAAAAAAAAAGTAGTGTGTTAACCAATCTATCAGCTGTCCAATAATTCAGGAGTGTTGTGCTTGAAGGACTCCATGCTAAGGAGAAATTGCCAATCGGCACAGCTATTTCTTCTAGCATCGCAAATGCATTCTATCTAGACAGATGAGCCTCACGAGAAAACTGTTTCCAGATCTCCTAACAGTGGTCTATCCAAAATGGATATGGGAAACACTCTCTGGGAAAACTGACTGAACTACGTTTGCTCATTATAACATTGCATTTGAGGCAAGAGCCAATCCATCTCCAAATAAAGATCAAATAATCAATAGGAACACAAAACCAAAACCACTTCCATCTGCCCTAATTCTACTCTGACATTCTCCTAACTGAACACATAGCCCAGGATGTATGGCTTTCATTTCATCAAATCTATCAGCCCCTGAAATTTTTCAGTTTTAGAAGTGCTGGAATTATGCATAATGTCCTGGGGAAAGACAGGTTACTGATTTAATAGGGCAGTGGAAAAGAACAAAGGGATGACTATGTCCCCAAGATAAAGCATAAATTACAATGAAAAGAGTGGTTCAATTCTGACATCTCCTTCCCTTTCCCCATTTGAATTGTGCCCGCTACTTAATAGGGAGATCAGAATAGTATTAACTTTCTTAGGATAAACTATGCTTGTGCTTCCCCCAACAAATTCCCTCATCTCTACAGTGAAATCAAAGAGACCATTCTCTGTAATTTGGAAAGAAAAATTACATGGAGGGAATCAAAACTTTTCTCAGTTAATATAAGAACAGAATAGACTCTCAGTCACATTGCTGCTATTTTGAACTAATAATACACCTCTTTCCTAAGAATTTAAGTTCTTCCACATGTATTCCCTCATGATTCCTTCCAAGGCAGAAAGGAGAAGTCAACTTTATGGTCACATTTCCTATTTTGTTCTCTCTCTTTTTTTTATGGTATTTGTTAAGTGCTTACTATGTGCCAGGCACTGTAGTAAGTGTTAGAGACCTTCCCAGACTGAGCCCCCTCCTTCCTCTCCCCATCCCCCCACCTTACCTCCTTCCCCTCCCCACAGCACCTGTATATATGTATATATGTTTGTACATATTTATTACTCTATGTATTTAACTTGTACATATTTATTCTATTTATTTTATTTTGTTAATATGTTTTGTTTTGTTGTCTGTCTCCCCCGTCTAGACTGTGAGCCCGCTGTTGGGCAGGGACCATCTCTATATGTTGCCAACTTGTACTTCCCAAGTGCTTAATACAGTGCTCTGTACACAGTAAGCACTCAATAAATATGATTGAATGAATGAATGAATGCTGGAGCAAATGCAAGTTAATCAGGTTGGGCCCAGCCCATGTCCCATATGAGGCTCTCAGTCTTAACCCCCATTTTACAGATGAGGCAACTGAAGCACAGAGAAGTGAAGTGATTTGCCCAAGGTCAAACAGCAGACAAGTGGAAGAGCCAGGATTAGACCCAAGTCCTTTGACTCCCACGTGGGGGCTCTATCCACTAGGCCACACTGTTTCTGTTGTTACTTTCTGTTTACTCAGAAAAAAAAAATCTCGTGAGCTTTTTAAGTAACATTTTCTGTACTAAATGATGCTCAAGTACTCCTCTAGTTTGCACACCACACTTAATCCATTCTCTCATTTCTGAAATCAGGGGCCAGCAGGGATGTGATCTCAAGCCCACGTCACAGAAATGGAATCTGTGTCAATGATAGAGCTTCCATGAAGAAAAAACAGAAGACAAGGCAGTTAAGGCCTGAGAAGCTTCCTGAACAGAGTCTAAGACATTGACCCCAGCCAACCTGGCTGAATTTAAGTCCCGGGGACAATGTGACTGAGACTAACATTAATTTAAATATGGAAAAAGAACCCATTTGAAATAACTTCAGGGTTAGTATTTGGGTACAGATTAAGAAATAATTTAATCAATTTTATGTACTGAGTGCTTACTATGTCAGTGAAGCCCAGGTCAGATAATGTTTCAGGAGGAGGTGGTCGACAATGGAGGCTGCTGAGAGGTCGAGGAAGATTAGGATGGAGTGGAGGCCTTTGGATTTGGCAAGAAGGAGATCACTGGTGACTTTTGAGTGGGCAGTTTCTGTGGAGTGAACAGGGCAGAAGCCAGATTGGAGGGGATCAAGGAGAGAATTGGAGGAGAGGAATTTGAGACAGCAGGTGTAGACAACTTGCTCAAGAGGTTTGGAGAGGAATGGTAGGAGGAAGATTGGGCCATAACTGGAGGGAGGCATGGGATCAAGGGATGGCATTTTTTAGTATAGGGGAGACATAAGCATATTTGAAAGCAGTTAGGGAAGAAGCCACTGGTGAGTGAATAGTTGAAAATGGCAGTCAGGGAGGGAAGGAGGGGGGCAAGCTTTTTGATAAGGTGCGAAGGGAAAGGATCAGAGGCACAGGTGGAAGAGATGGATTTTGAAAGAAGGTGGGAGATCTCTTGAGATACTGCTGGGAGAGTTATAAGTGGGGAAGGATGAGGGAGGAACTGGAGAAGAGCAGGGGAGATTTTAGGGAATTGTTGCAGGGAATTTGATTTTAGGGAAAAGTAATTGTTCAGTTGATCTCAGCTCTGCTTATCGGCTTGGGTGTTTCATTAGACTCACAAGCAAGTTTGCTTTCCAGGACCCTTGGGGAGCCCCACAAGGCACAGGGCTCTTCTTTAATCAATCTCTTCCTTGAAAAATTAACTTTTTTTGATATTGGCTTATATGGCATGAATATGATCCTTTTCCCCTAACCTACTTCATTCCTAAAACATTAGAGAAAAACAAAACCAAAGATGAAAAACTTTAAGAACAGACTTAAATCCTGAATTTCCATTCTTTGGCAGCCATATTATTCATGCTGATTCATTCTACAATATTGTCAAACATCAACTTGCCCATTTGAACAACAAAGAGGACAAGGGATATCAAGTGATAACAGACTAAGGAGGTTTTTTTGTAAAAATACCAAGTAATAGGCATATACCAAGACATGAAAATCCTTTTTTTTTTTGGTAGATATTTAAGTATTGAAGGTCACCAAGGAATACAGGGAACAAAATGAAGCCTATTAATTTCTCTTGAAACTTCTCCTCCCTGGACATGTCTCTGATAACCTATGGGACAAAGCATCATAAAGGTCCTTGTGATAACTGCTATAAATCATAAGCTTATATCTGGGCTATAGCTTTATATTGCATAAATCTCCACTAATTTATTCATTTTCCCAATTCTTTCATTCATTCATTCTTGCATTATTTTCCTTCTGCATCCACTGTATGTATATAATTTGCCTGCCTGTCTCCCTATAAAACTTAAGCTCCTCAGGGCAGTGATTATGTCTAATAATAGCCGTCATCTACCGCCCTCCGGGCCCCACTTCCAACTTCTTTAACGACTTTGACCCCTTCCTCACATTCCTTCTCTCCTTCTCCATGCCCACTCTGATCCTCGGAGACTTCAATATCCACATGGATATCCCTAACGACTCCTCTGCCGCCCGCCTTCTATCTCTCCTTGATGCTGCCAACCTCTTCCTCCACCCCACCTCACCCACTCACCAACTTGGTCATACCCTCGACCTCATCATCTCCTACCGCTGCACTGTGTCCACCCTCACCAACTCTGTGATCCCTCTCTCTGATCATAATCTTCTCACCTGCCTCCTCACTCACACTCCTTTCCCCTGTAAATCCGTATTACTCCCTCACAGAGATCTCCGCTCTCTGGACCCCACCCATCTTTCGGAGCGCCTCACACCCCACCTCGCCGCCCTCTCCTCTCTACCCAGTCTTGATGATCAGATTACTGCTCTCAACTCTACCCTTTCTACTCAGCTAGACTCGCTCGCTCCCCTTTCCCTTCGCCGCTCTCGCACCACTAACCCACAGCCCTGGATCACTGCCACTGTCTGCCTCCTTCGCTCTTATGCTCGAGCTGCTGAACGCTGCTGGCGAAAGTCTAAACACCATGCCAACCTCGTTCACTTCAAGTTTATCCTTTCCTGCCTTAACTCAGCCCTCTCTTCTGCCAGACAAAACTATTTCTCCTCCCTTATTGACACCCATGCCCATCACCCCCGCCAGCTCTTCCGTACATTCAACTCCCTTCTCAGGCCCCCGGTTCCTCCCCCTCCTCCTTCCCTCACCCCCAACGATCTGGCCTCCTACTTCATTAACAAAATTAAATCCATCAGGTCCGACCTCCCCAAAGTCTCTTCCCCCCTTTCTCCAACCCCCCGGCTCTCAACACTCTCTGCTACTCTCCCATCCTTCCCAGCGGTATCCTCAGAGGAACTCTCCTCCCTCCTCTCAAGTGCTACTCCGGCCACCTGTGCTTCTGACCCCATTCCCTCTCATCTTATGAAATCTCTCGCTCCATCCCTTCTCCCCTCCTTAACTTCCATCTTCAACCGCTCACTCTCCACTGGTTCCTTCCCCTCTGCCTTCAAACATGCCCATGTCTCTCCCATCCTAAAAAAACCCTCTCTTGACCCCACCTCACCTTCTAGTTATCGTCCCATTTCCCTCCTACCATTCCTTTCCAAACTCCTTGAACAAGTTGTCTACACGCGCTGCCTAGAATTCCTCAACAACAACTCTCTCCTCGACCCCCTCCAGTCTGGCTTCCGTCCCCTTCATTCCACGGAAACTGCACTCTCAAAGGTCACCAATGACCTCCTGCTTGCCAAATCCAATGGCTCATACTCTGTCCTAATCCTCCTCGACCTCTCAGCTGCCTTCGACACTGTGGACCACCCCCTTCTCCTCAACACGTTATCTGACCTTGGCTTCACAGACTCCGTCCTCTCCTGGTTCTCCTCTTATCTCTCCGGTCGTTCTTTCTCAGTCTCTTTTGCAGGCTCCTCCTCCCCCTCCCATCCTCTTACTGTGGGGGTTCCCCAAGGTTCAGTGCTTGGTCCCCTTCTGTTCTCAATCTACACTCACTCCCTTGGTGACCTCATTCGCTCCCACGGCTTCAACTATCATCTCTACGCTGATGACACCCAGATCTACATCTCTGCCCCTGCTCTCTCCCCCTCCCTCCAGGCTCGCATCTCCTCCTGCCTTCAGGACATCTCCATCTGGATGTCCGCCCGCCACCTAAAGCTCAACATGTCGAAGACTGAGCTCCTTGTCTTCCCTCCCAAACCTTGTCCTCTCCCTGACTTTCCCATCTCTGTTGACGGCACTACCATCCTTCCCGTCTCACAAGCCCGCAACCTTGGTGTCATCCTCGACTCCGCTCTCTCATTCACCCCTCACATCCAAGCCGTCACCAAAACCTGCCAGTCTCAGCTCCGCAGCATTGCCAAGATCCGCCCTTTCCTCTCCATCCAAACCGCTACCCTGCTAATTCAAGCTCTCATCCTATCCCGTCTGGACTACTGCACTAGCCTTCTCTCTGATCTCCCATCCTCGTGTCTCTCTCCACTTCAATCCATACTTCATGCTGCTGCCCGGATTATCTTTGTCCAGAAACGCTCTGGACATATTACTCCCCTCCTCAAAAACCTCCAATGGCTACCGATCAATCTGCGCATCAAGCAGAAACTCCTCACCCTGGGCCTCAAGGCTGTCCATCACCTCGCCCCCTCCTACCTCACCTCCCTTCTCTCCTTCTACTGCCCAGCCCGCACCCTCCGCTCCTCCACCACTAATCTCCTCACTGTACCTCGCTCTCGCCTGTCCCGCCATCGACCCCCGGCCCACGTCATCCCCCGGGCCTGGAATGCCCTCCCTCTGCCCATCCGCCAAGCTAGCTCTCTTCCTCCCTTCAAGGCCCTGCTGAGAGCTCACCTCCTCCAGGAGGCCTTCCCAGACTGAGCCCCTTCTTTCCTCTCCCCCTCGTCCCCCTCTCCATCCCCCCGTCTTACCTCCTTCCCTTCCCCACAGCACCTGTATATATGTATATATGGTTGTACATATTTATTACTCTATTTATTTATTTATTTATTTATTTTACTTGTACATTTCTATCCTACTTATTTTATTTTGTTGGTATGTTTGGTTCTGTTCTCTGTCTCCCCCTTTTAGACTGTGAGCCCACTGTTGGGTAGGGACTGTCTCTATGTGATGCCAATTTGTACTTCCCAAGCGCTTAGTACAGTGCTCTGCACATAGTAAGCGCTCAATAAATACGATTGATTGATTGATTGATTGATAATAATAATAATAACAACTAATAACAATAGAGACATTTGTTAAACACTTACTATGTCCCCAACACTGTATTAAATGCTGGGGTACATATAAGATAATCAGATCCCACATGACACTAGGCATAGAGAAGTTTAGTGATTTCATTCATTCATTCTTTCATTCGTATTTATTGAGCACTTACTGTGTGCAGAGCACTGTACTAAGCGCTTGGGAAGTACAAGTTGGCAACATATAGAGATGGTTCCTACCCAACAACGGGCTCACAGTCTGCATGCTACTCTCCTCCTGCAGCTTCAGAAAACACTTTCCTTGGACCTCTTGCTTTCATCCTTCCCTTTCTAATAATAATAATAATGGTATTTCTTAAGTGTTTACTATGTGTCAGGCACTGTTCTAACTGCTGGGGTGGATACAAGCAAATCAGCTTGGACAAAGTTCCTGTCGGAGGTGGGGCTCACAGTCTTAATCCCCCTTTTACAGATGAGGTAACTGAGGCATAGAGAAGTGAAGTGATTTTCCCAAGGTCACTCAGCAGACAAGTGGCAGAGTCAGAAGTAGAAGCCATAAGCTTCAGATTCCCAGGCCCGTGCTCTGTCTGGAGTTTGGGGGTGAGTTCTGGAGGGTGCACAATCTCATACTCCACAGGACTCCAGTGTGCTTCCTTCCCTGGCATATTGCAGGGGAAAAGAATGGCTAAAAGTAAAATTATTATAGGTGAATGCCAGCTTTCCTGCCCTGAATCCTCCTCCATAAATTAAACAGCTAGGTTACTCGCCACTGAAAAGCAAATCTGTTGTCTCAGCATAGTGCTAAGGGCACTCTCTCTGTTCCCCGCAGAGTAAGCTTATGGAAGGACATCTCCTGGGCCTTAGGACTATACTTTCTCCCCTGTCATGGTGGGTAGGGAGGAGAAAATGAGGCAAGGTAACCAATAAAGTCCTTAGAAAGTATAAAAAGTGTCAAATAATAATATGAATAATTCTAAGGGTGGTTAGGCCTTCATAAAAGTTTTCTTTTTAAACATTCTGGAATAACAATCAGGCCACATTTTCCTCTGATCTCTGCCGCTGAAAATCACAAGCCAAAGCAGAACAAGAATATCCTGTAGGGAATAAGAATATGTACGTAAGTGTTGTGGGGCTAAAGTTGGAGTGAATATCAAGTGTTTAAGAGGTACAGATCCAAGAGCAAATCTGACACACAGGGGAGGGCAGGGAGACTAAATGAGTGCTTAGTGAAGGAAGGCCTCTTGGAAGAGATGAAATTTTAGGAGGGTTTTGAAGGTAGGGAGAGTGGTGGTCTACCCCACTGAGGGTCTTTCCTAAATTCCTCCATGCTGTCATGCTTTGGTGGAGGGCCAGAGGCTTCTTGCCTCCTAAGTGGGGTCTGGAGCCTAGCAAGAGCACTGGGAACTCATTTCACACCCACCTGGATCCGGGGATTTCCACAGAAATTGGTCCACCACTGCTGACCTCTAGGGCCGGCCTGGGGCCAATTGTACCCCCGTTATTGGGGCAGAATTGGGGGCTTCTCTCTCCCATGAAAGACTCTAGGGCCAGTTTAGACCCTCCACCAGGGACCGTGGGGACCTCCTACCTCTAAGCCATGGCCCTGCAATACTCTATGATGTGATCCCTCCTCAAAACCCCGCTCCGAGTCTCCCCCGAGTGCTGGCACCCGCAATAGGAAGCCTAGGTTGGTGTTGATTCCACATTCCTTATGATTTAAATTGGGATATGAGGAGACAGGATGCCCACACATTCTTCCTTCACACAGGCAATTGTAAGTTTCTAGTCCCTACCAGTTTTAAACAACTCATTTAAGCATCCAGTTAACTCTGCTTTCCATACCCTGCCTCAAAGAGCTGCGCTCTCTCCCTCTAAGCCTATTTCAGAACAGCCTGGGTGACCGTTTGATGTTGAGTCCAAAGATTTCTCAACAACCAGCACCCTTGGAGCGTGAGTGCCGATGTAGAAAAGCACTGTATTGGAAAAGTTCCTAAAACAGGACTTGAAGTGAACAAAAGGATGGGGGACACAATTAAAGACAGGCAAAAGAAGCAGAGAAGCAGCTTGGCCAAGTTGATAGAGCATGGGTGTGAGAGTAAGAAGGACCTGAATTCTAATTCTAGCTCTGCTGTGTGACCTTGGGCAAGTAACAACTTCTCTGTGCCTCAGTTTGCTCATCTGCGGAATGGTAATTCAATACCTGTTCTCCCTTCTACTTATAAATGTGAGCCCCATGCAGGACAGGAACTGTGTCTGACCTAATTAACTTGTTCCTATCCCAGAACTTAGAACACTGTTGGACACATAGTAAGCACTTAACAAATACCATAAACATGGGGCTGTGGCACCGCCAACATCTATACATCTTTTAGGAAAGGAAGAGGCAACTGTCTTACAAGGATGGTTTGAGTGCAGTACTGCCTGGAGCCCCGGGTGTGGGGCACAGAGTGTGGATCAATATCAATCAGTCAGTTGTATTTATTGAGTGCTTACTATATGCAGAGTACTATGCTAAGAGCTTGGGAGAGTACCCTAAATGATCTCAGAAGACCCCACCCAGGAGTCAAATTACAGAAGGTCATTCTCAAAACAAGCAGTAATGAGACAGGGCTTTAAGAAAAACCTTTTGATGCTGTACAGACATGGCAGATTAGTCTTTGACGAAAGTGTAGCCGGCTGCTTTCTTTCCAATTAAATTAGACTAGACCAAATCCAAAGTCATCCTTCACTCTTTTAAGGGAGGCTGTTGGATCTCTTCCATTTAATTTCAGGGATTCCTCCCAAAACACATGGATATGGCTCAAACCCAGCCAGGCCTAGTTCCAGCTGGGGGAGAAGTCTAAGAAAGAGTGTAAATCCAATGAAATCAGACAGTTCCTTATTAAAGTTCGTTTGGGTTTGTCATTTCTATTTTTTGCTAAGGCCAGAAGCTTCCTCGACTTGGGTTGCCAGTCGAGTGACTTCTAATGGGAAAGCAAAGCAGAGATCAGATGAATATGAAAAATAAGAATCCAGGCCACACTTTGGCTTCATAGAACCTTCCATCAGCTCCGCTCATAGAGTTTTTCGACCCTCAGTGAGGTCACCCTTTGATTCGAGAGTGCCACCTTCTCCTATTTCCCAGCCCAATTCAAAAGAATATACCCACCTTCGATGAAATCTGAGGCGGTGTAGGTCCGACCGTTGGTGTTACTTTCCTCGGCTGGGCTATTCAGGGTCTCGAGGGCCGATTCGATGGCCTCCACCAATTCGTCTCGCTTGTCTTTCCTCACTGGCTTCTCCTCTGGGTGGCGGGTCAAACCCATCTCCAGCTGGTACACCTTCTGCAGCGTGAAGCTCTCAAAAGGCACCGCAGCGTACTCGGTCGACACCTTGACACCAGCTTGCACCTCCGCTTTGCCAACTTGGGAGTGCAGGAAGTCCAGCAGGTCAGCCTGAGTCTTCCCAGGGTGGCCCTGGCCTGCCACTAAGCCCACAGAATCGCCATTGTGATCCTGCACGTTCTTCAGTTGCTCGCTCCTTTCCTGGAGCTCATCCTTCAACTGGGCAATCTGTCTCTTCAGGCTGTTGATGTAATTCCGGTGCTGCTCCTCCCGCTCCTGCAGAATGGCCTGGTAGCCTTCTTTGCCAGTCGGGCCATTGGCCCTGGGTAGGGCCAGGTGTTCCTCATCCCCTTTCGGAGTACAGGCCAGCATGTAGAGGACGGAGACAGCACAGCAGAGAAGCACGAGCAGAACCACCACCCGAGAAATCCAGGCAAGCATCCCCCGGCGAAGCATCATGTCTCAGGAATCAGCCATGGGTTCAGCACCATCAATGATGCTGGGGCGGATCCCAGAGTCCCCCCGGCTTCCAGATCTGGTCTAGATCATGGGATATAGGAACAAGGGGATCCGAGGTACTTTTGTCCATTTCTTCCTACAGCTTTCACTCAATCCTCTGCCATATCTCAGAGGTCTATAAAACACTTGGCCAGTTCACAGTTCGACCTGCAAGGTACTTGCCCATCCACATAAACTCCCATTAGTCTGAACGGCTTGCAGGAGACAACAGGGAGATGTCTGGAAGACAAAGGACACCCAATTACTTCAGGTGAACATCCTAAAAGAGACGGGATGGTTCCCTCTTGGGATTACTGTGCCAGAGGGTTGGGTGTGGGGGGTAGGAGAAGGCTTATTAGAGGAAATCTGGCTAACAAAGAATGCAGGTGTTTTCTTAATTATAAGCTGTGCACCTCCTCTTCAAACCTCCTGGGGCCTGTGCTCTGTCTCCTTCCTTATCTCATCTCCTCCATCTCTAAAAGCAATGCCACATGGATATTGCTCTCTGTAACTTTCACCACCTCCCCAAAACGCAACAAACCCCCCCCACCCCCAGAAATTTTAGAAATAGGGAAAGTAGCATAATACTAGTAAACCACCTTTTGGAAAACTAATAAAATAGTCCAGGCTATGTTCTGATCTGACATGTTTGTAATATACCCCATTGTTTATTATTGTGCTTAGTGCATGCTAAGCCCTTAATGCCATAATTAATGAACTGTTTGCCACCTCTTTTAGAGCATAAACCCCTAAAGGGTATGTTCAATTCTCTCTCTAAACCCTGTTCTCCCAGTGTTTACAAATATTCCATGGAAATAAAATTAGGCACTTTAGGAGGTGCATTGGGGGATTGTTTAGGACTTCACGGTACATATATATGCATAAACACATATGTGTATAACATTCACATGAGCACACACACACATATTTGCATACATATGTACACACACACACTCCCCAAATCAATCATATTTATTGAGCACTTACTGTGTGCAGAGCACTATACTAAGCACTTGGCTGAGAACAGTATAACAATGAACACATTCCTTGACCACAGTGAGCTTACAGTCTGGGGGAAGGAGGGAGAAGACAGACACTAATATAAACTACACATTTGTACCCAAGTGTTGTGGAGCTGGGATGGGGAATGAATAAAGGTAGCAAGTCAGAGTGATGTAGAAGGCAGTGGGAGAAGAAAGGAGAGCTTAGGTAGGGAAGGGCTCTTAGAGGAGATGTGCCTTCAATAAGGCTTTGGAGGGGAGGGAGAGTAATTGTCTATTGGCTATAAGGAGAGGGCGTTCCCGGCCAGAGGCAGGACAAGTGTCAAAAGTCGGAGGCGATATAGATGAGATCAAGGTACAGTGAGAAGTTTAGCATTAAAGGAGGCAAGTGTGTGGGCTGGGTTGTAGTAGGTGAGTAGAGAGGTAAGGTAGGAGGGGAGAAGGAGATTGAGTGTTTTAAAGCTCAATAGTGAAGAATTTCTGTTTGATGTGGAGGTAGGTGGGCAACCACTGGGGTTTCCTGAAGAGTGGGGAAACATGGCCTGAACGTTTTTGTAGAAAAATGATCCAGGAAGCAGAGTGAAGCATGGACTGGAGTGGGGAGAGATAGGAGGTAGGGAGATCAGCAGGGAGGCTGATACAGTAATCAATGTGGGAGAAATGAGCCACTTGTTGGCTGTGTGACCTTGGGCAAGTCACTTCACTTCTCTGGGCCTCAGTTCTCTCATCTGTAAAATGGGGATTAAGACTGTGAGCATCATGTAGGGCATGGACTGTATCCAACCCGATAAGCTTGTATCTTCCCCAGTGCTCAGTACAGTGTTTGGCACATACCAAGTGCTTAACAAATGTCATTACAAGTAAAGGGCATAGATTTTAGGCTTATCTCCATTTTTCAGGGACTCCATGTTGGCAAAACTGGCTTCTTTGAGTGGCTAGCACTTTCTCAAAATCCACTATGCCAGTCATTCAGCCTGGCACCATAGACGCAGAGCACTTCTCTTTCTGCAGGGATGTTATGAGAGAGAATGAGTTAACATTTATAAAGAGATTTCAGCCTCTCAAATGGAAAGGACTAATTACCAAGTAATATTACGTTAGAAATTACAGTGAAAATGCAGCCTAGGTGTTCAAAATGATATCGTGCTGCTATTATAATACTTATAAAAGCAAACAGCTCCTGAAATACCTCTGTCACATCAGACTGCAAAGCAACATGGGGAGAGGAGCCCTGCCTGAACAATGCGGCCCTTTTTTAAAAAAAAAGTATTTGTTAAATGCTTACTATGTACCAGGCACTGGTGTAGACGAAAGTTACTCAGGTTGGACAGAGTTGGAGCCGTTATTAGAATCCAGGTCCCCTGATTCCCAGGACCTTGTTTTTTTCCCCTAGGCCATGCTGCTTCTTTTCCACTGAGCCATACTGTTTTTGATTTCTATCTTCTCTAGTTTTCTAGCAATCGATCTATAGTAATTTTTAAATGGTATTTGTTAAGAGCTATGGGCCAGGCACTGTGCTAAAAGCTGGGGTTGATGCAAGGTAATCAAGTTGGACACAGTCCATGTCCCACATGGGGCTCACAGTCTCAATCTCCTCCTCTAGATTGTAAAATCGCTCTTGGCAGGGAATATGTCTACCAACTCTATTGTACTGTACTCTCCCAAATACCTAGCCAGTGCTCTGCTCACAGTAAACTCTCAATAAATAGGATTGATTGATCCCCATTTTACAGATGAAGCAACTGACGCACAGAGAAGTTGTCATTTGCCCAACATCACACAGCAGACAAGTGGCAGACCCGGGATTAAGCCTCTTAACTTGGTTAAGGATTTAGGATGTTCCTACCCACTCCAAATCCTCTGAACAATGTCACAGCTGTAGCAAATCCTTGGCTGGTCCCAATCAATTTGTCCTTACCTGATTACCTGACACCTAAAATTAATAGTGTGCAAAGGCTGACAATCACTTCTTACCCTCAGGGGTGCTTTTGCATTAATAACTTTCTAAAATATTGACTGAACAACAGTATTAGGTTGAAAGTGGCATAAAGATCTGACCAAGGAATTTGAGACCATCTCCATGCGTGTAGCTCACAAGCTCCAGGGTGAAGAAAGGTGGAATCTAATCTTTTCCCAAGGGATGTACACTGCTTGGCATGCTAAGATAGTTACACCCACTAAACTTGCTCAAACCAGGCTATTCCCCAGAAACTCAGGCCAGAACTCCTCCTGAGAGGTAGAGTATCCACATCTACTTTGTCCTTGTTTTGTCATTCAGACTCTATGACAAGACTATAAGCTCACTGTGGGCAAGGAACGTGGCTACCCACTTCACTATACTGTACTCTTTCAAGCACTTAGTTCAGTACTCTGCAAACAGTAAGCACTCAAAAAATACCACTGATTGACTGTTAGAGAATTCTCCTCAAATCCTACCTCTTGCAGTAAACTTTCCCAAACTAGGCACTAACCAAAACTTGTGATAACTGTTGTGCCGAAGGTACTCAGCTTGAGCCCACAAAGACTGTGTCTTCACACTTTATTGGACCCTCCCAAAGCCCTTAGTACAGTGATCTGCACACATTAGTGGCTCAATAAGCTATGGAAAAGCAGTGTGGCTTAGTGGATAGAGTGTGGACCTAGGAATCGGAAGGACTTGGGTTATAATCCCAGCTCCACCACTTGTCTGCCATGTGACCTTGGGCAAGTCAATTAACTCTCTGTGCCTCAGTTATCTCATCTGTAAAATGAGGATTAGGATTTTGAGCTCCACGTGGGATATGGACTGTGTCCAACCTGAATACCATGCATCTACCCCAGTGCTTAGCACCATAGTAAACACTTTAATGCCATTAAAAGAATAATACCACAGGCTGATAGCAAAGTAGAAAAGATAGAAATCAAAAACCGACTCATCTTTAAAGCGAGGATACCTACAGTATTTGCATGTGGATAAATGTCCTGAATAGGTAATAAGGCATGACACTTTAGAACATTCATTTCTAGAAGGCAAGGATGTGCATATTATAAAAGCCTACTGCATTGTGGACTTTCAAAAACTATTAACAGCAACATCTCCGCTTAGGGGGCCGAGTGGAACATATCACTGACCCATCTGTATCCTTGGTTACAGGACTCTAGTAGATCCAACTGAAGCAGTTATGGTGATGGATGAGGTTAAAACATACATCATCATGGTAGTCAGTTCCTATGACCTTTCATGCTCACTATGATCGAAGATGTGCAAAACTTCTTTCAATAATGACCATGTGATGACACAAAATCATCTCATTTTCATGAGCCTTGCTGTTGGATAGGCTAAGTCAGCTGCAGGCAGCAATACCAATGAGACTTACAGGCCAGGTAAGATCGAAGCCAGCTGCAGCCCTGGAGCCCACTCCCATGACAGGCCTTATGAACGATGAAGAGGGCTTTTCAAGGAACAGCAATAAATTAGAACGAGCATCTTTACTTCAGTTCCAGCTACAGCCCAAATGAGTTTATGGGAAAAGAACAGACAGTGTCGAGTTAGGTCTGGAAGTGGTAGACCGAAAAAAATAACGCTACTGTGTAAGTAGGCTTCACTTCAGCGTGCACAATTAGTTCATTGACTGCTTGTGGCGCACGCTAACTTTAGTCAAAGGGTTGGTTGTGCTTACAGAATATAGACCCACGTTATATCTCGGTGGCTTGGATAAACACACTATTCATGTGTGCAAAAGCAGCATCTTGTTCAGGATTTCTGTTCGAGGACTCTTCAGAACATGCATAGACAGCTATTTCCAAATATTTGTTCAAGAACATATTCATCTACAATTCACTTAGAATTTTCTCCTTTCATTTTCTATTTTTAATTCACCTTTTCAGACAAACAATTCACATGAAAGTATGTTTCAGTTGGTAATAGAAACCGAAGGAAGACAGACTAATTGAAATCTCCAGTGATTCTGGCAGGGATGCTAAGAGCGGGGCTTTCTGTCTTGTGTGTCCATTTGTGAATCTGGTTTTTGGTTTCTGGCTCTTTTCAGCTAGTTTTCACCCCTCCCGCTTTGAGTCCCTGGTTCTGTCTTTCTGGCCTGCTGGGGTCTCTCCTCAGCATGGCGTAGTAGATAGAGCCTGGGCATCAGAAGGTCATGGGTTCTAATCCATGTCTCTTCCATGCCTCTGCTGTTTGGCTTTAGGCAAGTCACTTGCTTTCTCTGTGCCTCAGTTACCTCTTCTGGAAAGTGGGGATTAAGACTGCGAGCCCATGTGGGACAGGAACTCTAACTGATTTAATTTACTTGTAATAATAATAATAATAAAAATTGTAGAACTTGTTAAACACTATGTGCCAGGCATTGTACTAAGTGCTGGGGTGGATACATATAAATCGGGTAGTACAGAGTCCCTGTCCAACAAAGTTTCAATCCCCATTTTACAGATAAGGTAAAAGGCACAGAGAAGTTAAGTGACTTGCCCACATTCACACAGCAGGCAAGTGGCAGAATCAGGATTAGAATTCATTCAATTGCATTTACTGAGTGCTTACTGTGTGCAGAGCACTGTACTAAGCACTTGGAGTGTACAATACAGCAATAAAGAGAGACAACCCCTGCCCACAATGGGTTCAGACATCAATACAAGTAAACAGGCATCAATATAAATAGAATTATAGATATATACATATATACGGAAGTGCTGTGGGGTGGAGAGAGGGGGAAGAGCAAAGGGAGCAAGTCATGGTGATGTGGAAGGGAGTGGGAGCTGAGGAAAAGTGGGGCTTATTCTGGGAAGGCCTCTTGGAGGAGGTGCACCTTCAGTGGGGCTTTGAAGGGAAGGGGGGAAGAGTGATTGTCTGGCAGATTTGAGGAGGGAGGGCGTTCCAGGCCAGAGGTAGGACATGGGCCAGGGATCAACAGTGAGACAGACGAGATCGAAGCACAGTGAGAAGGTTAGCACAAGAGGAGCGTAGTGTGTGGGCTGGGATGCAGAAGGAGAGAAGGGAGGTGAGGAAGGAGGGAGCAAGGTGATGGAGAGCTTTAAAGCCATTAGTGAGGAGTTTTTGCTTGATATGGAGGTGGATAAGCAATCACTGGAGATTTTTGAGGAGAACTCAGGTCCTTCTGACTCCCGGGCCTGTGCTCTACCCAGTAGGCCACACTGCTTCTCACAACTCTAAGTACAGTGCCTTGTACATAGTAAGTGCTTAACAAATACCACAATTATTATTATTATCCTAATCCCTCCTTCACCTTTCATCACTTGGCTGCTTTGAGCCCCTCTTTCTTAGCTCTGCTCATTTTATATTAAGCTCTGGCTGTACACTGTTGGCTGCAGACTGAGTTCTAGACCATAAGCTCTTTGATGGTAGGGGTCATGTCTACCAATTCTGTTGTACTCTCTCAAGTGCTTCAGAACAGTTTTTTGCACAGAGTAAGCACTTGGTAAATATGATTTATTGATTGGTTCAGTTCTGTCTGTGTCCTTAACATTCTTCTTCTCAGCCCCTCTCTGCTGTCTGCACAAATGCAGTCAAGTTGGAAGAGAGTCTCAGTTCCGTGATCGTGGAAAATAATAATTGTGAATTGACAAACTTTTTTCCAAGTGAATGAAAGGAATTTCATCAAACATCAGGGTAGAGACAGCTAATAATTGTGGTATTTGCCAAGCTGTTCCTATGTGCCAAGCACTTACTATATGCTAAGCTCAGGGGTAGATACAAAATAAGCAGATTGGACAAAGTCCCTTTCCCACATGGGGTCCACAGTCTAAGGAGAATTCTCTCATCCTTTGTATCTGAAGATTAGGCCATTAATGTTGAAACTCATTTAACATGTGTACCTGAATAGGCCAATGTGGGACGCACAATTCCAACCACACTGTGCATACACGAAGACAGCCCCTTATTGCGTTGCTATGCTTGTGCTCGGTGTCTTGCACTATTTTTGCTTTTGCTTCCTTGTCTCATGATCCTTACCAAGCTCCTCTCCAACAGGGCTGCTACTTTCCTGGTGGCAGTTCAGCCTTCTGGTCTCTCTGTGGCAAGAGACTACCAATTTTCTGCTGGGATGTAGCGTTGAGGTTTTGTTTTACAGCATCCTGTATTTTGATTAAGTCTGCCAATTTTGCCCTTGTTTAGGTTTTGGAAGGAATCTCTGTTTGTGGTGAACTTTAAGTATGCTGGCTATAAGCCAACATAGCCTGTGACTGCATAGGGCAGTTGTATTTTTTGAAAGGAATTTTATATTAAAAAATCATATTTTTCCCTCAGGTCATCTTAATGATAGATATCTATCTAGCTGGAGCTGCATCACTGAAAACAGCCTCGGTTCATTAGCTGCACTTCTGCCAAATCCAATCGGCTATTCCATCCTAATCCTCCTAGACCTCTTAGCTGCCTTTGGGCCTCTTCTGCTCTCACTCCCTTCACAGCCATTCCCTTGGGGAGCTCATCTGCTCCCATGATTTCAGCTACTGCCCCTATTCTGATGACTACCACATCTACATTTCTAATTCCTACTTTTCTCCCTCTCTGCGATCTTGCATTTCCTCCTGCCTTCACGACCTCCCTACCTGATTGTCTTGCCATCCCTTCAAACTCAACTTGTCCAGCTCTGAACTTCTCAACTTCCCTCCCAAACTTTGTCTTTCCCATGGCTTACCTAACACTGTTGACAAAACCATTATCCTTCTTGTCTTACAAGCTGGAAATCTTGACACCCTCCTTGCCTCATCTCTCCTTCACTCCACATATTCGGTGAGTCACTAAATCGTCAGTTCTATCTCCACAACATATACAGAACTTGCTACTTCTCCACCCAATTGTCTTATCCCATCTCAAATACTGTATCTGTCTCCTCACTGACTTCCCTGCCACCACTCTCTCCCCTCGACAGTTCATGCTTAATTCTGCTGCCTGAATCATTTTTCTAAAGAATCATTCTGCACACATTTCCTGACTCCTCAAACAATAATACGATAATTGTTAAGCACTTACAATGTGTCAAGCACTGTACTAAATGCTGGGGTAAATACAAGATAATCAGGTTGGATACAGTCTCTCTCCCACATGGGGCTTACAAAACTAAGAGAGTAGTATCTAATCCTCATTTCACAGATGAGGAAACAGGCACAGAGAAGTTAAGTGACTTGCCCAAGGTCACTCAGCTGACAAGTCCAGGTCCTCTGAATCCAGGCCCATGTTTTTTCCAGTGGGCCAGCCTGCTCAAAACCCTCCAATGAATGCCCATCTACCTCTGCATCAAGCAGAAACTCCTTACCATTGGATTCAAGGCACTCATTCAGCTCCTTCCCCCTCATTTATCCATGCTCCTCAACACTACAACCTCTAACACCAGCCGGCTCACTGTCCCTCATATTTACCTCACCATCACTGACTGCTTGCTCATTGCTCCCTCTTGCCTGTAACTTCTTACCCCATATATCTAACAGATGTGCACTCTCCCCCGTTTGAAAGTAAGACTAAAATCAAATCTCCAGAAAGACTTTCCTGACTAAACTCTCAGCCCCACACCTATGCATTTAATCCCACCCTTGCTGAATTTAGATACTCACCCCAATCCCACAACACATATAAATGACCTTATATTTGGTTGCTTCCCTTGTCATTTATTTTAATGTCTGTCTCCTCCATTAGATTGTAAGCTCCTTGAGTGGAGGGATTGTACTCTCCCAAGATCTTAGAAGAGATTCCTGCACACTATAAGCACTGAATAAATACACTTTGAATTCGTTGTGGGCAGGGAATGTGTCTTCTTTGTTGTTGCACTGTGCTCTCCCAAGCTCTTAGTATAGTGCTTTGCACAAAGTGCTCAAGAAATATGATTGAATAAATGAATAAATACCACTGATTGATTGCACCCACCAAATTAACAGAATTTTGCCACTCCTCTGGTCAAGTCCTTCTAGGCTATGACTGCCCTGGTGGGGACAGGGCAATCCCTTAGAGACTAGGGAAGCCAGCCACCCGTGAGAGGAGAAGATGAGCAGCCAGCACCCCCAGATAGCTGCTGTTGATTAGGTAGATTCCCAAGATGCTGTGTGATATTGGGCAAGTCTTTTCACTTCTCTGTGCCTCAGTTTCCTCATCTGTAAAATAGTAAGAATAATAATTGCAGTGTTTGCTAAGTGCTTACTATGTGTCAGACACTGTATTAAGTGCTTGTAGGGATAAAAGTAAATCAGAACAAAGACGCTGTCCCACTTAGGGCTTGCAGTCAATCCCCATTTTATAGATGAGATAACTGTGGCACAGAGAAGTGGAGTGATTTGCCAAAGGTCACACAGCAGACAAGTGGCAGATTTCAGGATTAGAACTCATGTCCTGACTCCCAGTCCCATGCTCCAACCATTAGGCCGTGCTGCTCTTAATGGGGATTAAGCCTGTGAGCCCCATGTGAGACATGGACTGTGTCCAATCTAATTAACTTGTATCTACCCCCATTGCTTAGCACAGTGCATGGAGCATAGTAAGCTCTTACTAAATACCATAATAAAGAAGGCACTCAAGGAAAAATAACCTGCCTGCACTGATTTGACCTACTCAGGCCCACTATCCTGAAAATTACTAGGGGGGTTAGCTGCCTTGTAGGTCAGATGCCATTAGGCTGAAAAACAAACAGGAAAGCTTTGTAAAATTTTTCATCTTAGCACAAGGTTCGCCCTAGACAGATATGGCCATCATATTCTCAGTCTAATGATGAGGGAGAGCCATGAATGTGGGAGAGGGAGGAATTTCAAGCCTTACAGGATGGTCATAACTTGCATACTATAAAAACCTACGTAAATAACAAAAACAACTTTGAGGCCACTAGATCAATATGTATCTAAATTTGGCCTGCTATTTCAAAGCCATTTTTGAAAAATGAAGTCTGGTTTCAATTTTCTCCTTGCAAAAGAGAAGAACCCTGCTGAAATCTGGGTCATTAAAAACACTCATAAGGATAGTAGAGGAGTCTGTGCTGTAAGGCATTCAGAATCTCCTCTTCTTTTCCTGGGAGTACTGTGCTCACACCCTCAGCAAACCAATGTTTCCCTTGCCCTACCCTTGCCTGTCCCATCCTCTTTGCTAATTGTGGCGAGGCAGGCTCCTAAAAAGAACTCAGGCCACAAGTAAGTCACAATACAAAGCTTCCCCAGAAATGCACACTGTTCACTGGCATAGTGGGAAGAACATGGGCCTGGGAATTAAAGGACCTGGGTGCTAATCTTAGCTCTGCCAGTTACCTGCTATATGACCATGGGCAAATTACTTCACTTCTCTCTATCTCAGTTCCCTCCTCTGAAGAATGAAGATTCAATACCTGATTTTTTTTGGTGGTGTTGCTTTTTTAAAATGGTATTTGTCAAGTGCTTACTATGTGCCTGGCACTCTACTAAATGCTGGGGTGGATACAAGCTAATCAAGTTAGACACAGTCTCTGACCCACATGGGGCTCACAACCTTAATCCCTATTTTTACAGATGAGGTGACAAGCACAGAGAACTAAAGTGACTTGCCTGACGTCACAGAGCAGACATGGGGTGGAACAGGGATTAGAACCTAGGTCCTCTAACTCCCAGCCCCATGCTCTATACACTAGGCCACGCTGTTGTTCTACTTAGACTGTGAGTTCCATGTGGGACAGGTACTATGTCCATCCTGATTATCTAGTATCTACCCCAATGCTTAGTAGCAATTGGCACATAAGTGCTTAAAGAATACCACAATTACGATGGTGTTTATGATTACTATTAATCAACAAGGAATTAATTAGAAGCAAGGAATGCTCCAAAGCTCAATCTAGACATTACAGACAATAAGGGGGATGGTTTAGTGATAAACATCAGAAGGGACATTCTAATCCAGGCTCCTCTACTTGTCTGTTTTGTGATCTTGGGCACCTCAATCCACTCTCTGTGCCTCAGTTACCTCACCTGTAAAATGGGGATTAAGATTGTGACCCCTATGGGACATGGACCATGTTCAGCCTGATTATCTGCTATTTATCCCAGCACTTAAAACAGTGCCTGACACTAATACATAGTAAGCACTTAGCAAATACCTTTAAAGGAGGAAAAAAAAGTCATAAGGTGTGAATCAGTCAGAAGTCAGCTGGGATCTGCACATCTCCTTGTTTCAGGAGTTGCACATTTTCCTGATTTATAATGGGAATAGGTTGACTCGGAAGAAAAAGCACTTTGTCATCTATCAGAGACTAATTTAGTAATATAAGCATTTACATTACAGGATGCTTAGGACATTGTTCAAATGAGGTAGTTTCCGGAATTTTTATTCACTTCCTTTTCATCATGTTTATGCTAAAATTCAGCCATTTTAAACACCTATAAGGAAGGCTTGACTATTCTTGATTTAAATGGGGAAAAGAGCAAAAGTCTAAGTAGGATTATGAGGAACTCATGAAACTACAGACTCTATTTCTCTGATGGCACAAATCATCATGAAAACAGCTACTCAGTCCAGGAACATCTCAACTATTTCCCAGGGATGGGGGCAGAGGGGGATATCAGTAGATCTTTGCCAAGGCTTAGGGTTCTAACCTACCCTGCCTCAGCTGAACTTTGGAACTAAAGTGACCAGATTTATTGTCATTATAGGTGGGGAAAAATGGTAGGCCTTCAGGGAAAGTGGCCACAGAGGGAGGGACAAAGAGGGAGGAAAGCAGGAGGAGGAGGGGAAAGAGTTAAGGAGAGAAGGGAAGCGGGAGGAAGAGAAAAGGTTGGATAATAATTATAACTGTGGTATTTGTTAATAAAAATGGTATTCGTTAAGCACTTACTATGTGCCAAGCACTGTTCTAAGTGCCAATGACTTACTACCTGCCAAGCACTATACTAAGATGTACAAGATAATTACTATAAGTACTGAATAAATATCAACATGGGGTTCACATTCTAAGAGGAAGGGAGAACAGAGCTTGACCATTTTACAGATGATGAAACTGTGGCACAGATCAGTTAAGTTGTTTGCCCACAGCTACACAGCAGGCAAGTCATGGAATAACAGTAATAATAATTGTGGCATTTGTTAAGCACTCATTATGCCCTGAGTACTATTCTAAGTGCCGGGGTAGATAGAAGATAATCGGGTTGGACACAGTCCCTGTCCCACATAGGGCTCAGAGTCTTAATGCCCATTTTACAGATGAGGGAACAGACACAGAGAAATGAAGTGACTAGCTCAAGGTCACAGACAGGCTAGTGGTGGAGTTGGGATTAAAGCTCCGACTCCCGGGCCGGTGCTATATCCACTAGGCCATGCTACTTCCCTAAGGCGGAGGCAAGTAGCAGAGCCAGGATTAGAACCCAGGTCCTCTGACTCTCAGGCCCACACTCCTTCTGCTAGACCAGAAAAAGAGGGGGCAATGAAGGAAATGGGAAGACTGAGATAAGCAGCAGCAGGGGGGAGCCGGGGAGGGTCACTGAGCAGACAGCCACCGGCTTCTATTCATTCATTCAATCATATTTATTGAGCGCTTACTGTGTGCAGAGCACTGTACTAAATGCTTGGGAAGTACAAGTTGGCAACATATAGAGACGGCTCACAGTCAAGAAGGGGGAGATAGACAACAAAACTAAACATGTGGACAGGTGTCAAGCCATCAGAATAAATAGAGATAAAGCTAGATGAACATCATTAACAAAATAAGTAGAATAGTAAATATGTACAAGTAAAATAGAGTAATAAATCTGTAGAAACATATATACTGGTGCTGTGGGGAGGGGAAGGAAGTAGGGCAAGGTGGATGGGGAGGGGGAGAGGAAAAAGGGGGCTCAGTCTGGGAAGGCCTCCTGGAGGAGGTGAGCTCTCAGTAGGGCTTTGAAAGGAGGAACAGAGCTAGCCACTAACCTGGATTCTACCGGAGCCCAGGTGGAAGTGCTGGTGGAAGTAGGAGAAGAAAATAACAATAAAAATAAGAATAAATAATAATAAAATATGGATATTATTATAAAATCAACAGCCACAAAGATAATTGTGTACTCATGATCAAAAGGTGGAATAACTCATAACATTTCATACCAGGGAGACTTTAAGACTTTAAACTGAAAAGATCAAAGTCCCAAAGATCTGATTATATCTAATAATAGTAAGTGCTTGTTAAGCACTTACTATATGCCAAGCACAGTATTCAATCATTCGGGTAAATACAAGATAATCAGGTTGGACACAATCTCTATCGCACGTGGACCGTGCAGTCTTGTATGAACACAAGATTTACTACAGTGCTTGGCACTCAGCAAATACTATCGCAGTAAAAGATTTCTACTGTACAGAATTTCCATGCATTTCCTTCTTTAGCCAGAGGGCCTCTCACCCTTTCTGAACCAAAGAAACAAGGCCCAGAAAGAACACCAAGCAAACACCACACCGTTCTACAGAGAAGCAGCGTGGCTCAGTAGAAAGAGCACGGGCTTTGGAGTCGGAGGTCATGGGTTCAAATACCGCCTCTGCCAATTCATCAATCGTATTTATTGAGCGGTTACTATGTGCAGAGCACTGTACTAAGCCAATTGTCAGCTGTGTGACTTTGGGCAAGTCACTTAAATTCTCTGTGCCTCAGTTAAGCACGGGCTTTGGAGTCAGAGGTCATGGGTTCAAATCCCGCCTCTGCCAATTGTCAGCTGTGTGACTTTGGGCAAGTCACTTAAATTCTCTGTGCCTCAGTTACCTCATCTGTAAAATGGGGATTAAGACTGTGAGCCCCCCGAGGGACAACCTGATCACCTTGTAACCTCCCCAGAACTTAGAACAGTGCTTTGCACATAGTAAGTGCTTAATAAATGCCATCATTATTATTATAGATAAGGTGTTTATGCTACCCTGCTGCTCTTTTTCCCACTTGGATTCTCAGGGAGAAGGGAATGAATGAATGAATGAATGAATGAATGAATGAATGAATGAATGCTTCTTTTTGAAGATACATTAGTGGTGTCAACAGCTGGAAGAGTTCTTGTACTAGCAAAAGTCATTCATTCCCCATGAACCAGGAAGAGAATGACTACTGGTTCCATCAGATGAAGAAACTGATCTTTACCACCAAAATGAGATTATGATTAGCAAATCTGAGAAAGAGTAAGCTCCTCTAGACTGTAAACTCACTGTGGGCAGGGAATGTGTCTACCAACTCTACTATATTTTATTCACTCAAGTGCATAGTACAGTGCTCTGCACACAGTAAGCGCTCAATAAATACTACTGATTGATTGAATCCGATCAGCTAGACTGTGATCTGCAATTGCTCAACAACTACTCTAGGAATAGTAAATACATTTAGTTCTGACACAGCACGTCTTCACTACATATTTCGGCTATGAGAGTAAGGAACATTCACTCAACAGCAAGAACCTCTTTGAACACAGCACATCTTGATGCCAGAAGAAACAGTTTATTCATACATGTGTGAGCCCAATGCCAGACCAGGTGAGTACAAGTTTTCCTTTACATGAGATTCTGCAAGAACAAGGTTCTACATTATGGGAGCATTGGGTGTACAAACAAATTGAAGTGCCTCTCAAAATGCTGTTGGATTGCAATATGCCTACAGCTCAGAAGAGCATGAATCATGACTTGAGCTTCCAAGTTTCACCTCTTGGTGTGAGAAACACCTCTCATGTCCCAAAATATAAAAATATATAGCCACTTCCTGGAACAATGCTGAGCTGAGTTCTTTGAACCATTGTATACATCCTTATCTTCACACTCAGTTCAGAGCTGTTAGGATCAGGAATGAAGTGGCACAACAGTAAGAGGCGAACAAATGGACTCAAATGATTGCTTTTCATCACTAGATATGAATCTGCAATAGCTGTTGAAAATTGAAACAAAATGTTTCAGAAGAATGAGAGCACGAAGGAGAAATCCATGTTACACTGACAATGAACATCCAATTTGAAAGACTGGAATGACTCTGAAATCATCATCTTGCCATGGGGTTTGAGAAGCAGAAACCCTTATATCTCCACTCATCACTCTCCTAACTGGCTTCAAGGTTGCAAGCAGAGAACCACTCCGAGCCAGATGTGAATGGGTGTGCACATGGGCACTGATCCTGGTACTGTGGGAAGGAAAGGGCATAAGTGGAGGTGTCTGTGGGCCATTCTCAGTTTGGTGCAGTTGGTAAAAAGTTGCCTGTAAAAGAGGGGCAATCACCATTCTCTAAATAACCTGTGGTCTTTTTTCTCTTTCAATCACCTATGGCAACAAGAAATTCAGAAAGCATTTATTTCTAACATTCAGTGATGACTGAATAACCACTGTTAACTATTAAATGTGTTTTTTTATATTTATTTTCTATTGCTCCACTAGACACATGATTAGAAGGGTGAAAGTGCTCCTTGTCAAATACTAGCACTGCACTCAATTGCTTGACATAGGTTCTTGGTCCCAAAGTTTTCATGAGTGGACCAGTACTCTTCCATCATTTTTTTCAAAGGGGGACTCCATCAAAATGTAGCCATGGACCCAGTGCAAATTTCTTTTCAGTTTCTGGGCAATCTGATTTATTCTCCTCCACCAGCCTCCCTCATTGGGTCTGAAAGCAAGACAAGAATCCATGAGTCTTGTCAAGGACCTTTTTTATTATTATTATGCAATTTTTTATGAGAGAAGTGCACTTGATTGATAGAAAACTAATAGATCTAAATTTTTAAACAAATGTGATTTCCCTGTAGAGTAGAAAAGTGGTTTCAGTTGTTAAGAAACATTGCTTAGTCACTATTAAAAGTCTGTATTTAGACAAGGCTTATGAGATGCACCTAGAGCTAATATAGGGCTGATTATTTGCTCATTTAAGTTCATGGAACTTTAATCCCAAAACATATGGCTCATTGTTGAAAATTTTTGTTGAACATTCTACAGCTTCTATGTCTTAAATAGACATATGCCTACACACGCATGCATGCATGCATGCATGCATTCAGGCACATAGCACACACATACACTGTGAGTTAAAAATCTATTAATGGATATATTTTTCCTGAGAGTTCATCAGTTCTCATTTCCATAGCAATGGACATATATTCCTGGGCCAAAGGAGGTGAAGAGTATTCTAATAGTAATAAGATTACTACTAATAATAATAGCCAGACTCTGCCGTATCATATTCATTAAGGGTAATAATAATAATTGGGATAACAATGAGGGTATTTATACATAAAGCACTGGGCTAAGTGTTAGGGCACATGCAATTACAATCAGATCAGGCCCGCTCTATCTCATATGGGGCTCATGGTTTAAGGAGTGAGAACAGGTATTTAATCCCTATTTTACAGATGAGGAAACAGGTACAGAAGAGTCAATAGATTTATCTAAGGTCACACAGCATGCAAGTGGCAGAGCTAGGACTAGAATACAGATTTTCTGACTCCCACGTGGCTTCTCTCTGCTTTCTCTGCTTTCTTGTTTTGTTCAAATTTAGTCATGATTTCCTCCATTTGTCACTGTTTGTAGCGAAAGCTTTCAGGGTGTGCAGGTAAGAAGCCAGGTAAACACCACCAAGGTAGAAAGAGCTTGTTGGTTGCCCATCCCCATATTTCCCTGCTCCCCTAGATACTCCTGTTTTAAATTCCCCAAAACCGGCAAAATGGCCCAAAAGCTGCCCTCCCCAATCTGCCCCACACCATGGGTACACCAAAAGATCTGGCTCAGGCAATCTGGTTGGGCATTTATAATGACACAGTCAACAGCGCAATGCTGATATACAGTTCAATGTGTTTTCTAGACTCCAGCAATTCGATATCTAATTTATTTATTTATCTGTAATTTTATTTATATGACAGTAATTTATCATTACGTCTGTAATTTTTTCATTTATATTAATGTCTGTCTCCCCCTCTAGACTAAGCTCATTTTGGGCAGGGAATGTATCTGTTACATTGTTCTCTCCCAAGCACTTAATTCAGCGCTCTGCACACAGTAAGCACTTAATAAATGTAATTGGCTGACTGAGGAGGTGACTCTTTCTGGAAGGATTTGGGAAGAACATTTGGTGTGAATTTGTTGAATTCTCGAGTTTGATTTATTTTGATTTTATTCCTTCCAAATCGAGTTGTTCTAAACTGATTTAAAAGAAGTAAGGAGCAGCTGCTTACAAGTTTAGAAAACCAGTAGCCAGAAAATAATTGCAACGAGGGTGGTCCCATTTGTATACTGAGGAAATAAGTGAGAGGAACAATCGGTCCTGCATTAAAGAACAAGGTTCCACGGGCACCAGCAGCATTGATCACTACCCATTCCAGTAAAAGGCAGTCCTCAGTTGGGAAGACACACTGGTGATGACCCTGCAAAAGCCATTAAGCAGGGGCCGGGGAAGATGAATTGAACTGCGCCAAAGTAGTATTTCTTGGCAGAAGCAGAGGCATAAAATTAAATCAGAAGTGGACAGCTCCCAAATGACTTAAACCTCTTGAATGCACAGATATGGATAGGGAATGACAACTATGAAGGTCATGAGAAATACTGCATGGAAATTAATAAAATAATAATTGAAAAGAAGCAGATTACCTCCTATTTGCTTTGTTCTTGTAGATCAACAGACCAAATACAGGCCATTAGGAGAGGGCTGTGGTCATGGTTTCCTAAGGAATACTCTCAACACATAGAAGGGAGGGGTCCCCCAGGATTTACAGGGGGCGGGGGGGCAAGAAGATCTATGAGAATGAAGGAGGGTTGCATTTCTAAAAAAAACCATGAAGGTGTTCAACATTCTTAATGAACTCCAAAATAAAGTGAGAGAACTTCTTGTTTGACCCCAAACAAGACAATGTGCAATCACTTGATAGCATAAAGTGCTCTGTCAAAAGCCAATTACTATGTGCATACAGTAATTGCACACTGTAAGTGTTTAATAAATATGACTGATTTACACATGACATCGATTTATCCAAATTATCATTAATTTATCAGCATGCAAAGAGCTAACCGAACTAATCATCAAATATAAACTTTAACATCAATTCTAAAAGTAAACCCACCCTGAAACTTAGCCTTAACCTGGTTTGGGGGGAAAACTGAAGCTTAAACTTGGACCTCTGACAGATAGCAATAATACTATTATTATTAATAATAATATGTGTTCAGTGCTTACTATATTTCAAGCACTGTACTAAGTGCTGGAGGACTTAGAACAGTGCTTTGCACATAATAAGCGCTTAACAAATGCCATTATTATTATTATAAAGGATAATTGGGTTCCTCATGGGGCAACCAGAGCAAGTAGGAGGGAGAACAGGTACTGAATCCTCATCTTGCAGTTAAGGAAATTGAGGCTCAGAAAAGTCATTACTTGCCCAAGAACACATAGCAGTGGCAGAGTCAGGATTAGAACCCAGAACCTCTGACTCTCAGACCTGAACACTTTCCACCAGGCAAACGTTGCTTCCGTAGAAGTATTCTTGCTGATGGCTGACTTGGCATTTATCATTTCTGACAATTTGTCAGAATTTGTAAATAATGGCTTTTCTAACTTCTGAAGGAAGGAAACTGGATAAAAGAACTACCTAATTAATGAGAACTGCTTCAAGACAACCAGTCTATAGAAAATAATTTCTGATTGCTGTTTCTGGTTAACCAGAGTAATTTTATCTAAGAACACAAATGAAAATATTCTATTTAATTCTATATCTAGATACTAGAATGACTGGTTCAATCAAATCACATCTAGTAACAGCAGTAATACGGAATGCATAAATTTAATAGTTCTAAGCACTGCGAACGCACAACTAAATAGTCACACTCCCATATCCCTTTATAGAGGGAACAACTAAAAATGTGTGCTCTTTATTACTTAAGAAACCAGTAGAAAATAGAAAGTTACCCCTGTACCTACTCTCATTTTTTAGGGAATCCTTAGACATGGGACTTGATAAACAAACGTCAGGGGAAGCTACACTATACTTTCATTTCCTAGTAACCTTTATAATAATATTAATAATGATGGTATTTGTTAAGTGCTTGCTACATGCCGAGCACTGAGGATTTCTTTGCTTTTCTCATTGATTCTATGAGATACTGGTCTTTCACCAGATGACAACTTTTTGCAATTTCAAAGTCCTTCTGAAATTCTGCCTCTTCCAGGATGCCTTCCCTGATTGATTTTTCTTCTCTCCAGGTCTTGTCTTCCAAAATACCACCCTAGCACTTTCCCACCTTCTCCAGCACTTAAATACTCACAGGCACCCATAGTACTTGCATACAATATCAACTTACTCTAATCATTTGCTCATTTTTATATCCATCTTTCCATTTTCTTCTCCCTACTAGTTATAATTATTGTGTTTGGCTGGACTGATTCATCCTTGAGGGCAGGGATCATGTTTTCTAACTTTATTGTATTCTCCCATGAATTTAGTATTGTGCTCTGCACAGAGTGTACACTCAATAAATGCTAGTGATTGACTGAACTGTATTTCTCTAACTAAATGTGCTGGGGAAACAAGATAAGGGGTTCCAAGCCCTGCCTTTCATAAGGAATGTTCCCAAAAGGGATTCCGGGAAGAGATGATGGCTTCAGAGACAATTATTTATGGTGTTAAGTGCTTAAACTATGCAAGAAGCACTGGGGTAGATAAAAGTTAATCAGGTCAGACATAGTCTGTCTCCCAGCTGGGGTTCGCAGTCTAAGTAGGAGGGAGAACAGGTATTTCATTCCCACTATACAATTGAGAAAACAGACAAAAAGAAGTTAAGTGCCCCACTTCAAAGCCTTACCTAGTGCTTAGAACAGTGCTTGGCACATAGTAAGCACTTAACTAATGCCATCATTATTATTATATTGAAGGCACATCTCCTCCAAGAAGCCTTCCATAACTAAGCCCTCATCTCTTCCTCTCCCACTCCCTTCTGTATCACCCTGACTTGCTCCCTTTATTCATCCTCCTTCCTCCCAGCCCCACAACACACATGATGATGATGATGATGGTATTTGTTAAGCGCTTACTATGTGCCAAGCACTGTTCTAAGCACTGGGGTAGATACAAGGTAATCAGGTTGTCCCACGTGGGACTCACAGTCTTAGTCCCCATTTTACAGATAAGGGAACTGAGGCACAGAGGAATTAAGTGACTTGCCCAAGGTCACACAGCAGAGAAGTGGCAGAGCCAGCATTAGAACCCATGACCTCTGACTCCCAAGCCTGTGCTCTGTCCACTAAGCCATGCTGCTTCCTGTAATTTATTTATTTATTTATGCATGTTAACGTCAGTCTCTCCATCTAGACTGTGAGCTCACTGTGGGCAGGGAATGTATCTGTTGTTGTATTATACTTTCCCAAGTGTTTAGTACAGTGCTTTGCACAAAGTAAGCATTCAATAAATACAATTGAATGAATGAGTGAAAAGTTAAGTGACTTGCCCAAGAAAATAATGATAATAATAATAATGGTATTTGTTAAGTGCTTACTATGTGCCAAGTACTGTACTAAGCGCTAGGGTGGATACAAGTAAATCAGGTTGGACATGGTCCCTGTCCCATGTGGGGCTCACAGTCTCAAGATCACACAGCAGGTAAGTGGCGGAGCTGGGATTAGAATTCAGGTCATTTGACTCCCAGGTTCGTGCTCTTTCCAACTAGGCCGTGCTGCTTCCTTTTGCAGTGCCAGTAATTTTTATGCTACAGGAGAGACATACAGACACTTTTTGGAGCACCCAACTACCTTCCCCCATCAAAACTGGGAAGCTATAGTTGTGAGGGAGAGAAATACTGAGGCACAGTAAATCCTTAATCTTGTTGATATTGATACCCTAAAATCATTCTTGAAAAGTATTTCCTCCATCTCTATGGGAAACAAATGAGAAGCTGACATCCAGTAGAAGGGCAGATGCTTACGCACCTTTCCCAGACTCTTCCTTACTCACCACTACAACATGATCCCTGGTTGAGGATTCTGCAGATAATCAAGAACTTTGATTCTTGACAGAGGAGTTAATGCCCACTTTTTTTTCCATCCCGACTTGCATTTCAACCATTTGAACATGTTCTCCCTCTTTTCGTGTGCCTGGAAGGTGAAGTGTCTATCCGCAATCACTTTGGGTGAAATGGGAGAGAGGATGCTGCTGTGAAGCGGCATGGTGTAATGGATAGAGCACGGTCAAGGGAATCCGAAGGCAGTGGGTTCTAATCCCAGCTCTACCACAGCTCTGCTGTGTGACCTTGGACACTTCTCTGTGTCTCAGTTACTTCATCTGTAAAATGGGTATTGAGACTGTGAACCCCACGTGGGACAAGGTACTGTGTCCAATCTGATTTGCTTGCCATTCCAGCACTTAGAACAGTGCCTGGCACACAGTAGACGCTTAATAAATCTCCTAGACTGTGAGCCCATTGTTGGGTAGGGACCGTCTCTATATGTTGCCAACTTGTACTTCCCAAGTGCTTAGTACAGTACTCTGCACACAGTAAGCACTCAATAAATGCAACTGAATAAATAAATGAATAAATACCTTAAAAAAACCTCACCCTCACATCTGCCCCTTTCTTGGCTCATTCTCCAAACACCTTCTAGACTATGAGCCCATTGTTGGGTAGGGACCGTCTCTATATGTTGCCAACTTGTACTTCCCAAGTCTTAGTATACAGTGCTCTGCACACAGTAAGCGCTCAATAAATACGATTGAATGGATGAGTGAACCTTCACCCAAAGGACAGCATGCATGAGTAACACACACCCAGACTGAAAATATGAATACTGAATCAATATTGATTGATTGATTGATTGAAGCAACCAAAAAGAATTTGCTTGTTTTTCTATCAATCAATCAATCGTATTTATTGAGCACGTACTGTGTGCAGAGCACTGTACTAAGCACTTGGGAAGTACAAGTTGGCAATATACAGAGACAGTCCCTACCCAACAGTGGGCTCACAGTCTAAAAGGGGGAGACAGAGAACAAAACCAAACATACTAACAAAATAAAATAGAATAGATATGTACAAGTAAAATAAATAGAGTAATAAATATGTACAAACATATATACATATATACAGGTTTGGGGTTTGGTTTGGGGGCTCAGCTGGTCTTTCATCTTAAATGGAAACCAGTTGAAAAATTGCTCAAAGAAACAACACAATTGGGAAAACAATAGTTAAATTCTGCATTCACTTTTATTTTATGGCATTTGTTAAGGACTTACTATATGTCAAATACTGTCCTAAGAACTAGGGTAGGTACAAGTTAATTAGGTCAGATACATCCCTGTCCCGTGTGGGGCTCACAGTCTAAATAGGAGGGAGAAGAGGTAACAGACACAAAATACTTAAGCAGGGTCCCAAATTAGCACCAAAATCCATCTGATGGGAATTTCATTTCAACTGCACTCTGCTAAAAAGTTATTTAGTCAACATTGTCAATAAGACAACTCCAGGCAACCAGGGGAATGGTAAACTTTAATTTAAAGGTGTTTTATTATGTACAATAGTCCCAAATCCACACGAGTTTTGTTTGCTTGTTTTATTATAGAGTGAGAAGCATCTTAGTGGGAAGAACACAGGCCTGGGAGTTAGGAGATCTGAGTTCTAATCCCAGGTCTACCACTTGTCTGCTGTGGAACCCTGGGCAAGTCCCATAACTTAAGAGATTTTTGCTCACCCATAAAATGCCTCCACATAGCCCCTTAGACTGTGTAAGCCTCATGTAAGACAGACCGTCAATCTGATGTGATTGTATTTACCCCAGAACTTAGCACAATGCTTGGCACATAGCACTCAACGACCAAAAAAGCCACTACTATCATTATTATTTGTATTATTAGAGTGGGAAGGGATAGAAAAAGAATAGAAAATTGCAAAATCAGTCAATTAACAGTATGCATTGGGAATCGATATAAAGAATACTGCACTAAGCACTTCACTAGGAAACTGGTCTATGATTCCACCCACTTCATACTTGAATTTTCACGCAAGTTCCAAAGCAAGGGTAAAGGAAGCACAAGAAAAAAAAATACAACATATTCTTTCACTGAAGCCTATTCATTAAACCCAGAGAAAAGGCATTTATATTCCCCACAAGGAAAACCCTGCCAAACTGACACAAGTTAATAACAAGAAGGGAGGAGAACTCATTCCAGATGCAAACGAAAGTGCCAGAGGTTACAGCCACTGTGACTAAGAAACATTAAATATTTTAACAATCAGCTCACCACTGCAATTCTCCATGACTGTCATGTTAACTCCCAGCTTCCTGAGACTTCCCTCAGTCCCTCTTAAACGGGCTGCTGCCTATCCTCCACACACCAGCCATCAATTTCTGAATGACAGCCTGTGAAATCCTTAAGAATTTAGAGGCAGAGATGATGACTAATTGGGTGGAGGTGTTTTGTTGTCCCCTCTGCCTTCAAACATGCCCATGTCTCTCCCATCCTAAAAAAACCCCTCTCTTAACCCCACCTCACCTTCTAGTTATCGTCCCATATCCCTCCTACCATTCCTTTCCAAACTCCTTGAACGAGTTGTCTACACGCGCTGCCTAGAATTCCTCAACAACAACTCTCTCCTCAACCCCCTCCAGTCTGGCTTCCGTCCCCTTCATTCCACGGAAACTGCGCTCTCAAAGGTCACCAATGACCTCCTGCTTGCCAAATCCAATGGCTCATACTCTGTCCTAATCCTCCTCGACCTCTCAGCTGCCTTTGACACTGTGGACCACCCCCTTCTCCTCAACACGTTATCTGACCTTGGCTTCACAGACTCCGTCCTCTCCTGGTTCTCCTCTTATCTCTCCGGTCGTTCTTTCTCAGTCTCTTTTGCAGGCTCCTCCTCCCCCTCCCATCCTCTTACTGTGGGGGTTCCCCAAGGTTCAGTGCTTGGTCCCCTTCTGTTCTCAATCTACACTCACTCCCTTGGTGACCTCATTCGCTCCCACGGCTTCAACTATCATCTCTACGCTGATGACACCCAGATCTACATCTCTGCCCCTGCTCTCTCCCCCTCCCTCCAGGCTCGCATCTCCTCCTGCCTTCAGGACATCTCCATCTGGATGTCAGCCCGCCACCTAAAGCTCAACATGTCGAAGACTGAGCTCCTTGTCTTCCCTCCCAAACCTTGTCCTCTCCCTGACTTTCCCATCTCTGTTGACGGCACTACCATCCTTCCCGTCTCACAAGCCCGCAACCTTGGTGTCATCCTCGACTCTGCTCTCTCATTCACCCCTCACATCCAAGCCGTCACCAAAACCTGCCGGTCTCAGCTCCGCAACATTGCCAAGATCCACCCTTTCCTCTCCATCCAAACCGCTACCCTACTAACTCAAGCTCTCATCCTATCCCGTCTGGACTACTGCACTAGCCTTCTCTCTGATCTCCCATCCTCGTGTCTCTCTCCACTTCAATCCATACTTCATGCTGCTGCCCGGATTATCTTTGTCCAGAAACGCTCTGGACATATTACTCCCCTCCTCAAAAACCTCCAATGGCTACCGATCAATCTGCGCATCAGGCAGAAACTCCTCACCCTGGGCTTCAAGGCTGTCCATCACCTCGCCCCCTCCTACCTCACCTCCCTTCTCTCCTTCTACTGCCCAGCCCGCACCCTCCGCTCCTCCACCGCTGATCTCCTCACCGTACCTCGCTCTCGCCTGTCCCGCCATCGACCCCCGGCCCACGTCATCCCCCGGGCCTGGAATGCCCTCCCTCTGCCCATCCGCCAAGCTAGCTCTCTTCCTCCCTTCAAGGCCCTGCTGAGAGCTCACCTCCTCCAGGAGGCCTTCCCAGACTGAGCCCCTTCTTTCCTCTCCCCCTCGTCCCCCTCTCCATCCCCCCGTCTTACCTCCTTCCCTTCCCCACAGCACCTGTATATATGTATATATGGTTGTACATATTTATTACTCTATTTATTTATTTATTTATTTATTTTACTTGTACATTTCTATTCTACTTATTTTATTTTGTTGGTATGTTTGGTTCTGTTCTCTGTCTCCCCCTTTTAGACTGTGAGCCCACTGTTGGGTAGGGACTGTCTCTATGTGATGCCAATTTGTACTTCCCAAGCGCTTAGTACAGTGCTCTGCACATAGTAAGTGCTCAATAAATACAAATGATTGATTGACTGATTAGAAATTAAAAGGGTAAATTAATGCTCTAACCCCCTCCCTCCTACTCTCCGGTATTCTCTTTGAAGACAAAAACCTAGAAATGTATCGAACCCTTAGATTCTTTCATTTGGGTCCATGGCAATTTAAAGTGATTCTGAAATGCTTAAAAGAGATTTTTACTGAGTACATTCAGTACTCTTTGCTCATCTTTTGGAACCAAACATTTTAAATGTAAGAATCCCTTCTCCATTTCACACGTACTTTCTCAGTGACTCCAATTTTGATAGGAAGAAGGCCCATAAGATGTTCCAGGAAGGTTACACAGTACATAATGTTTCTGAAATAAAGCATATGGCTCTCACAATACCCACTCTATAGTCAGAATACCAGGATCATACAACATACTCCAATTGTGCAATACATAGGCTTCAATTGCTGGTACAATTACATATGAAAAATGTATCAAATTACTGTATTTCCATATCTAAAAGTACATTAAGACATTTGCATTAGGGATAATGGCTTACTGAGTGGGCAGGTTTCAGCTTTTCAGTCTTTAGCTCCAGAGATCTTTATCAACAGGAAAATCTCAAAGGAACGGACTGGTCTAAGCAGCCCTTCCAAGAAACCCTTGTCAGTATTTGTGCTTTTCAAAGTACTTCCCCCCCCAAAGAGACAAGGACAGGGCTACCTTCCCTTGAGCTATCACTTAAGACCAATGCTATTTTTTCAAACTGTACCCAATAACAGTGAAGGCAAGCCTAAACAAACAAACATTTAAGGGTAAATATTTCATCATTTAGTGGGGACAGTGAAAGTACTGACTTCCAATACAAATTAATTGGCCGGGCAGTTTCAAAGAGATGAAAAGATGCTGTTTTCCTTTCATCTGTATGCATTATATTCATTCAATCAATCACATTTATTGAGCGCTTACTGTGTGCAGAGCACTGCACTAAACACTTAGAGAAGCGGTGTGGTTCAGTGGAAAGAGCACGGGCTTGGGAGTCAGAGGTCATGGGTTCATATCCCAGCTCTGCCACTTGTCAGCTGTGTGGCCTTGGGCAAGCCACTTAACTTCTCTGTGCCTCAGTTACTTCGTCTGTAAAATGGGGATTAAGACTGTGAGCCCCACATGGAACAACCTGATCCCCTTGTATCCCCCCAAGAATTATATCCTTGCATTGCTATTTTAATGGCCTTTCTATTAAACGGCCATGACTTTGCTCTATCTAGAGAGCTTTACCTGCTACCTAGTTCATGACAGGAGGTAAGTTCTATGGCTACAAGGGCATTATGGAAGCATGGCACATTTAGTAGGACCCCTGAAAAATAAAACTATTTCCTGCCTCAGACAACCTAATAACAAAAGACAAAATGCTATGTATATTTAAAGGCTAAAGGGTTTTCCCCCAGTCCAATTCAACCAAGCAGCATTTAACACCACTCATCTTCTTTAAAAATCTTATTGGTTAAAGGACACATTGGAACAGGAAACAGAGCAGTGGGGGGGTGGGGGGGGGGGAAGAGAGGAAGAAAATGGAGGAGGGGAAGGTGGAGGGGCGGTCTACCTGCATCTCCAAGCACATAAGAAATAGCATGGCCTAGTAAATAGAGCAAGGGCCTGTGAGTCCGAAGAACCTGGGTTCTAATTCTGGCTCTGCCACTTGTCTGCTGTGTGACCTTGGGCAAGTCACTTCTCTGTTCCTGTTATGTCATCTGCAAAATGGGGGTTAAAACTATGAGCCCCACTTGGGACAGGGACTGTTTCCAACTTGATTAGCTTGTATCTACCTCAGCACCTAGTGCAGTGCCTGACACATGGTAAGGGCTTAACAAATACAATAAAAAAAGAAACTCCTTTCACTAGTCAAGGGAGGGACAGTTTTGGTGAGATAAAATGCTTGGGTGTCAACTATCCATCCAGTCACCACTGGTCTTCCTCTACTACCGTGGTCAGGTGCTGAGGACTAAAGCAAGAGGAACAAAAGTCCATCTGTTCCTTTTCCCACTCCCTTAATTTTTAATTTTCCCTATTTTTCCTTTCCTGCTCTTTCCCCTTCTAGGAACCACTTATCTGAGGCCCATGTTGATCTCATTCTCTCCTCCCAGTTCTGATCACCTTATCCCACTCAAGCATTCTTTACTGTGTTTCTCTGCAGAAAACAAACTCAATCAGTACACAAACACAGCTTCATGGGCTACACAAATGCAAAATCTCTACTCCTTCAGGAATAATGTGAGGAATAACTAAGCCACTTGTATGAGAAGCCCACTTGCTATCTGATGGTCCTATTGGAAATTTTGGAGATCATCAGAATTTTATTTAATACCCTGCTTTTCACAGTGCCCACTTTGAATAAAGTGGCATGCCGCCCAATATGCACCCTGAAGGTGTTCCCAGAGTAAATCAATAAAACCCCAGTGGCTAAAAATTTTAGAGATAAACTCTTTGGTTGAATTAAATCATTTAATAGGCCCAATCCTCATTCATCCTTGTTAGAACTGCAGAAATGACAGCTTCATTCTATTCTGAGAGCTTCCAGGCCTTAATGTCACAGGTACCTGCCCAAGGAGTGGCGGACAAGCACTAGGTGAGAATTATGGTGCAGTTGCTTCTTGCCTCTGCACAACATAGACTGAGCCCAGACTGAGCTCCCTCCTTCCTCTCCCCCTCCTCACCCTCCCCATCCCCCCACCTTACCTCCTTCCCCTCCCCACAGCACCTGTATATATGTTTGTACGTATTTATTACTCTATTTTATTTGTACATATTTATTCTATTTATTTTATTTTGTTAATATGTTTTGTTTTGTTGTCTGTATCCTCCTTCTAGACTGTGAGCCCGTTGTTGGGTAGGGACCATCTCTATATGGTGCCAACTTGTACTTCCCAAGTGCTTAGTACAGTGCTCTGCACACAGTAAGCAATCAATAAATACAACTGAATGAACATAGACCTTACCACACAAAGGAGCCAATCCAAGGACTAATGAGCTTCCTTCTCCTCCAGCCTGAGAGTGCTCCCAAGAAAAGAGGGAGAAACCAGCCCACACTTTCTAGAGCACTCTCTGACACAGTCATTCCCCCCCACCCCTATGTGACATTTCCTAGGGGAGACCCAGATTCCTGGGATGACCGTGAAACTTCTTGGAATTTCTGGAACTGGATCATCCCAACAAAACCCCCTGGAGGGCTTCTGGATTGCAGTTGTATCTGCTAAATCACGACCTTGGGCAAACCAGAAGCCTGGAACTGACCCAAGTGAGAGAAGTAACATGGCTTCCAGGACTGGGGTTCTAATCTCAGCTCCACCACCTGTCTGCTGTGGGCCCTTGAGCAAGTCACTTCATTTCTCTGTGCCTCAGTTACCACATCTGTAAATTGAGGATTAAGACTGTGAGACCCATGTGGACTGTGTCCAACCTGATTATCTCCAGCATTCAGTACAGTGCCTGGCACAGAATACCATTCAGAAAAAAAAAGCATGAGAGAATGTTCAAAGACTCGGGATGTGATAGCGGGAACACTAGCTGCTGTGACAAACACAATCTGGGATAGTAACTTTCCATCTTGGGCTATTAAAGATTCAAAACCAGTCATCCTGTAAATCTATCAGTGGTAATGAGAGTTCTCTGTGTGCAAAGGACTGTACTAAGGGCTTGGGAAAGTACAATACAAGAGTTGACAGATGTGATCCCTGACCACAAGGAGCTCACAGTCTGAAATTCTTCTATCTGTCCACGGCCTCTTCACCTGCCTTCTCTCTCCCCTCAAATGTATAGCTGTCCTATTCCTCCAAAGAAGCCTCTGAGCTTTTGACCCTCCAACAATTTTTTAAAGAAATCATGCCCCGTTTAGTCTCTATTACAAAACTACCTTCATTTGGCCTACAAATTGACACCCTTGACACCTCCCTTTCTGCTGAATTCAACTCACTTGCTCCCCTATCCCTTTGCCAATCTCCTATCACTAACCACAGCCCTGGATCACCTCCACAGTACACTTCCTTCACTCCTGTTTAAGAGCTGTGGAGCACTGCTGGAGGAAATCCAAATATCAGGCCAAACTCATCCATCTCAATCCACCCTCTCTTCCACTTGGCAACATTACTTTTCCAATCTTTATTGATTCCCATGCTGATTATACTCGCCAGTTGTTTCAGGTGTTTAACTCCATTTTCAAACCCCCAGTACCTCTGTTCCCCCACTGTGTTGCCCCTAATGACCTGGCCACCTCCTTATCGATTAAATTGAAACCATTAGGCATGATCTCCCTAAAATTTCCCCATCTTCGACTCTCCCATCTTTCCCAAAGTATCTCAAGAGATCTCCTGCTTCCTCTCAAAATCTACCTCCTCCACCTATGCCTCCAAGCCCACTCCTTTGCACCTTACCAAAATACCTGCCCACTCCCTTCTTCCCTCTGTGACTGTCATCTTTAACTTTTTACTCTCCAATAGCTTCTTCTCCACTGCTTTCAAACATGATCATGTATTCCTCTATCTTAAAAAAATACTCCCTTAAAATACTCCCTTGACATTGAGGCTCCCTCTAGTTATTGCCCCATCTCCCTCCGACCATTCCTCTCCAATTTCCTTGAGTGAGTTGTTAATACCCACTGCCTCCACTTCCTCTCCGCCAGTTCTTTCCTTGATCCCCTCCAATCACCCCTTTCCCTCCACAGAAACTGCCCTTTTGGGGATCACCAATGATTTCCTTCTTGCCAAATCCAGTGGCTTCCACCTCATCCTAAATCTCCTTGACCTCTTAGCTACCTTCAATATTTTGGTCTACTTTCTTCTCCTGGAAATATTCTATAACCTTGGCTGCACTGACTGCTCTCTTCTGGTTCTCTTCCTATCACTCTGGCCGCTCATTCTCAGTCTCTTTTACAGGCGGCTCCTCTGCCTCCTACACCCTGACAGTGGGAGAAGCAGTGTGGTCTAGTGGAAAGAGCATGGGCCTGTGAGTTTTAGGATTTGGGTTCTAATCCCTACTCTGTCACATGTCTTCTGTGTGACCTTGGGCAAGTCACAGCTTTTCTGTGCCTCAGTTACCTCATCTGAAAAATGAGGATTAAATCCTACTCCCCGCCTACTTAAACTGTGGGCCCCTTGTGGGACAGTGTCTATGTCCAAACTGATTAATATTTATCTACCCCAGCTCCTAGAACAGTGCTTGGTACATTGTTGGCTCTTAAAAAATGCTACTAAAACACACATACACAAATATGTGGGATAAGTGCTTCAATCAGTGTAACAGTAGTTTGGATGGAGAGGAAAGGGTATATTTTAGCGATCTTGTGAAGGTAGATGCAACAGGACTTGTGACAGATTGAATATGTGCACTGAATGAGAGAAATGAGTTGAGGATAATTTCAAGGTTACAGGCTTGTGAGATAGGTAGGATGGTGGTGCTGTCTATAATGATGGAAAATCCAGAGGGAGGACAGAGTTTTGTGAGAAGATGAGGTGTTCTGGTTTGGACGTGTTAAGGTTGAGGTGTTGGTGGGACATTCAAGAACAGGTGTCCTGAAGGCAGGAGGAAATGCAAGACTGCAGAGAAGGAGAGAGAGCAGAGCTAGAGATACAGATTTGGGAATCATTTGTTCATTCACTCAATCATATTTATTGAGCACTTACTGAGTGAAAGCACTGTACTAAGTGCTTGGGAGAGTACAATATAACAATAAACAGTCATTTCCTGAGCACAATGAGCTTACAGTTTAGAGGGAGGAGACAGAAATCAATACAAATAAAATAAAATTACAGATATGCACATATGTGTTGAGGGGCTGGGAGGGGGGGAAGAGTGAAGCGAACAAGTCAAGGGCATCCACGGCACCAAACGGGACTCTACCCATGTGTCTGCCTATCCTCTGTGTAGAAATGGCTGTTGAAACCATGGGAGCAAATGAGCTTTCCAAAGGAGTGGATATAAATGGAGAATTGAAGGGACAACCTAGAACTGAGCCTTGATGGATTCCTACAGTTAGAGGGTGGGAGGCAGAAGATGATCCTGAGAACAAGACTGAGAATTAGTAGTCAGAGAGACAGAAGGAGAACCAAGAAAGGATAGTGTTGGTGAAGCCAGGTTTAGATAATGTTTCCAGAGGAAGGGGGTGTTCCACGGTGTCAAATGAACTCTTCTAAGTAAGGATCAGAGTGTTTGATTCTCAAGACCACTCCATAGTTGAAGTTTTCTGCTTCCTTGGCCTAATGGCCTGCTTTAAACTCTAACTCTCCATCCTCCTGACTTCCCTACCTCCTTCTGATTCTTATCTCTGGGCAAGAGAAGGTGAAGGATGCCAGCAAGTGGGAGATATTCATTCTAAGGTGAAAAATCTGCTCTTTTTCTCATCCTCTTGCAGTGTAAGAGGAGTGCCTCAGGAATGGTGGATGGGGAAGGGGAAATGGGGTCAAGCCCCTACCTCCACTCCCATTTCTAGGGTGGATCCCAAACCTATCTAGTTGAACTACCTGGCTTATCCAGCAAGTGCTTTTGTTTTACTGCTGAGACAGGAATGATCAAACTTTCGTCAAGAGTTCAGGTTCCAAAATAAAGTAGGGACCAACAGATGCTAGTCATGCTGTCAGACTGACTGAAATCAGAACACAAACTTTTTCCAAATATTCCCGAAAATGAAATATACTAGAATAATAATTGCATAAGGTGGGAAAGTGGGCTAATTTATTGCCAAACATATTTTTCACTTACTATAAGAACATTGTGGAATTATGACTTTTAATTTTTTTTCAGGAAAGACCCTTAAATATATTTTTAAAAAGAGGAAAAAAAATATTTTTATTGTAAATTTTCAATAAGTTCTGAAACTCAGTGATATTTCGAAAACAACTGACCAAATTTTTCTGCAAATGGATTGGAGTTGTTTAACATATAATACTCTAGAAGCTGCAGGTCATAAGCCATGATTTCGAGTTAGAAAGAAGTACAGACTCTCAAAAATATAGCACAATTTAGTACAGTCAAGAAGTGCCCCCCTTTTGGTCTTGTAAGTGATAAAGCGGGAAATTTTTAAATAAAGGGAAAACAGTGTCAAGGAAACACTGATATATGCCTTGGCCACATAGTTCTTCGTAGTGCCAAGTGTGGAATCAGGAGAAAAACTGCCACTTTTAAGTAGTATCGAGATTGGAAGAGTGCAAGTGCTGCAGGAATCAGTTCCATGATTTTACCACCCTGGAACTGTGGTCAGACTCCTTGTGAAATGTTTCAAAAGCTTGACAGAATTCAGTTGAAAACGAGTGTTAAATGCCAAATGAGTAGTAGCCTGGGCAACACCCCACATTGCTAGCCAAAAACTAATCATTAAAACAATCAGCAGCAACAGACCCTTTTCACAACAACTGGAATTTATGACTGAAGAGAGCCAGGGAAGGCAATTCGGTTTCAAGTTCAGAAATGTTTCAGGGGTTTCAAAGGACCTAGCCCATCAGAGCAACTTTTATTGCACATTAAAAGATGTGTCAGATGTGGTATGTTTGAATAAAGTTACACACCCAATTACCCCAGTGCCAAGTCAGTTTAACTGCCTAATCTATCAACTCCAAATCATGATTCATGTCAAATGACAAAAAAATCATATTTTAAGAGCAGTTTCTCAAAGAAATAACAAATCCGTCCCAATTTAAAAATGACTTTTCCAGTATTAACGTTTAAAAAACCCTGCACTAACATTAAATTTTTAATATATTGAAAAACCCATTTAATCATGAAAAGTGTCATTCTATCAAACCACTGGACTGGATTATTTACAGATCTAGATACAAAAGAATATTTATGCATTTTCATATGAGTCAGACTTCTCTATTTTCTATTCTTCAGTTAAGAGGGATATGGAAAACTTGGAGGAAATTCCCCAAAAACCTGTAAACATGATTTCAGAGGTGGAAAGTTGGAACTTGGAAACCAGACTGAAGGAAATGACATATTTCAAACTAGAGGAGAGAAGGCTGGCGGATAATTTCACACAATAGTACTCAACGTGGCTCTCATCTATGAACTTTTTGTGGATGATCATGTACTAGTGTCTGACACTTCAAGGCATACAACTGCTCAACGAATGCTCTGCAAGAGTTACTAAATGCTCTGGGCTGTCCATCAGTCTGAAAGAAATCAAAATCAAACTTCAGCCAAAGCCCCAAATCATAGATAGCTCCTGCTCTAACAGTATTCATCTAGTGAAGGACAGCTTAAAGTCGTATAAAAATTCTGCTACCTGGGAAACAAGCTTTCCCAAAATGCTTTTATTGGTAACATCTTAATATCCATCATGGTCATGGCCAGTGCAGGATCTGGAAAGCTGGAACATCAGCTTTGGAAAGAAAAGGAAGTCAGCCCAAAGACAGAGATTGAAACCAGCCCAAAGACAAAGATGGATGCCTGCCATGCTGATATCATCTCAGCACTGTCACACTGCTTTAAGGCAGGAAAACCATACCCATGGCTCATACAACTACTTCACCAGTGCCATATGAATCACCGAGGTGGATACCTGGTATAAAATGGCAAGTTAGCATCCCGAAACAGGGATCCTGTAATGTGGAAGGATCACAGTGTGAGAAGCAGCGTGGCTCAGGTGAAAGACCCTGGGCTTGGGAGTCAGACGTCATGGGTTCTAATCCTGGCTCCACCACATGTCTGCTGTGTGACCTTGGGCAAGTCATTTAACTTCTCTGAGCCTCAGTTCCCTCATCTGTAAAATGGGGATTAAGACTGTGAGCCCCACGTGGGCTCATGACCTGATCACCTTGTACCCCCTCCCAGCGCTTAGAACAGTGCTTTGCACATAGTACGCACTTAACAAATGCCATTATCATTATTATTATTATTATTATTATTATCATTATTATCACAGACAATGAGCCAGTGATGATCAGAACTCAGATTCAATGGTGTGGTCATCTAATATGAAAGGATGATTAAAAATGATTCCCAAGACCATATTTTAAGGAAAGCTCATTACTGGAGTATGCTCCAGAGGTGACCAGAGGAAAAGGTACATCCTTATGGATGTACTGCGGGGGTGCTCTATTGATGCCTGGGGCAAAGATCCTCCTGGCATCAAATCCTCCTGGCATCAGGAATCAGCATTGCCTAGTGGATAAAGCATGTGCCTGGGAGTCAGAAGAACCTGGATTCTAATCCTGACTCCACCACTTGTCTGCTGTGCGACCTTGGGCAAATCACTTAACTTCTCTGTGCCTCAGTTACCTCATCTGTAAAATGGGTGTTAAGACTGTGAGCCCAATGTGGGACAGACACTATGTCTAACCTGATTAGGTTGTATCTACCCCACCTTTTAGTACAGTGCCTGGAACATAGTAAGGGCTTAAACACCATAAAGAAAAATAAAAAAAAATCTGCCATTCAGCTGTCCCCATGCCTTGATCCCTTGAAGATGAACGCATTGCAGCTGCTAAGGAGACATGGACTAGGTGAAAATGTTTTCATGTGCTGCAGAATTAGTGCTGGATTCACATGGACAAAAATCAATTGATTGTATTTATTGAGTATTTACAATGATCAGTGCACTGCACCTAGTGCTTGGGAAAGTACAACTGAGTTGGTAGATGGAATGCCTATTGATATGGAGTTTACAGTCTACAATCAGGCTTGTGTTTCATAATTTAGCTTCTACATGCAACTATAGTTAGGGTCTTCACACTGACAAGAAACTTAGTTTGAAGCAGCTCTGATACTCCTCCTTTTCCTTTAATGTCCTGTGTAGCCCATTCTATGACACTTATGCATACTGTACCTGCTCCTAAATTTTCACTTAATAATACATAATAATACTCATATGTAGAAGAAGAATACATTGCAGCATGTTAACCACTTCTTTTAGAGTATTTGTTAAGCCCTTACTATGTTCCAGGCACTGCGCTAAGTGCTAGGATAGCTGTAGGATTCATTCATTCAATTGCGCTTACTGTGTGCACAGCACTGTACTAAGCGCTTGGGAAGTACAAGTTGGTAACATATAGAGATGGTCCCTACCCAACAGAGGGCTCACAGTCTATAAGATCATCAGGTTAGACACAGTTCATGTCCCACATGGGGCTCACAGCTTTAATGTCCATATTACAGATGAGGTAACTGTGGCATAGAGAAGTTAAGTGACTTGCCCAAGGTCACACAGCAGAGATGTGGCAGAGCTGGGATTAGAACCTAGGTTCTCCAACTTCCAGGCCCATGCTTTTTCCATGTGGCCATGCTGCTTCTCTTACTATGGGCCAAGCACTGCACTAAGCACTGAAGGAAATACAAGATATTCAGTTCCTACATGGGACTCTCAGGTTAAGTAGGAGGCAGAATAGGTATTGAATTCTCATTTTGCAGATGAGGGAAATGAGGCAGAGAAGTTAAGTGATTTGTCCAAGGTCACACAGTAGGCAACTGTGAGAGCCAGGATTAGAACCCAGGTCTTCTGAATCCCAGGTCTGTGCTCTTCCACTAGGCCCTGCTCTTCAGGCTAGTTGTTTCATCTATTGAATCAGTGGGTAGTTGAATGGAGATGTTCAGAGTTGATCTGGGGCAACCTCTGAGTCCAGCTAATAGGGAAAAATGATGCAACTGGCTTAATCAACCATAATCATAGAGCACTTACTGTGTGCAGAGCACTGCACTAAGCACTCAGGAAAAAGATTACAACAGAGTCAGTCGACACATTTCGTACTTCCCAAGCGGTTAGTACAGTGCTGTGCACACCATGTGCTCAATAAATATGATTGAATGAATGAATTCCCTGCCCATAAGGAGCTTACGGCCTAGAGGGGAGAATAAAGGGAACAAATCCAATGCGGAAGGAAAGGAGAAGGGAAAATGAAGGTTTATTTGGGGAAGATCTTTTGGAGGAGATGTGATTTTAATAAGGCTTTGAAGGTGGGGAGAGCGATGGTCTAGCAAATATAAATGGGGTTGGAATTCCAGGCCAGAAGCAAAACTTAGGCAAGGGGTAAGTGGTGGGATAGATAAGATCAAGGTACACTGAGTAGGTTGGTATTAGAGGAGCAAAGTGAGCGTGCTGGATTGTGGTAGAAAATCATTGAGAAAGGGACAAGCTGATTGAATTCTTTAGTACCAATGGTAAGAAGTTACTGTGTGATGTGCAGGTAGATGAACAGCCATAGGAGGTTCTCAAGGAGTGAGCTTAGTACAGTACTCTGCACACAGTAAGCACTCAAATACGATTGAATGAATGAGGACCTCACTATTTTTAGTAAAATGATCCAGTGAGTAGAGTGAAGAGAAAGAGGAGACAGGAAGCAGGGAGGTCGACAAGGAGTTGATGCAAAGTCAAGATGGGACAGGATAAGTGCTTGTTTCAATGTGGTAGTAGTTTGGATAGAGAGGAAAGGGCAGGTTTTAACAATGTTGTGAAGGTAAAACTGACAGGATTTGTTGGCAGACTACGTAGGTTGAATGAGAGAGTGCGTTGAGGATAAGGCCAAGGTAATAGGCTTGTAAGTCAGGGAGAGTGGTGGTGCTGTCTACAGTGATGGGAAATTCAAGGGGAGGACAGGGGTTGGGTGGGAAGATGAGAAATTCTGTTGTGGATATGGTAAATTTAGGCATCAGTGGGACATCCAAGTAGAGCTGCCCTGAAGACAGAAGGAAATACAAAACTGCAGAGAAATAGAGAAATCAGGCCTGGAGATGAAGATTTGGGAATCATCCACATGATTCATCTACCCATAGCTTACGGGTAGATGAAGCCATGGGAGTAAATCAGTTCTCTTAGGGAGACCTGAGGGACTCCCACAGTTAGGGAGTGGAAGGCAGAGGAAGACCCTGTGAACGAGACAGAATGAACAGCCAGAGAGATAGGAGAACTAGGAGAGAATTTGGTGAGTGACGTCAAGGTTGGATACTGTTTCCGGGAGACAGGGTTGACCTACAGTGCTGAAGGCAGCTGAGAGGTCGAGGAGGATTAGGATGGAGTAGAGACCGTTGGATTTGGCAAGAAGGAGATCACTGGTTCACAAGTTACCTTATTTTTACACACTGATTATTCTCTTGGATTTGGCTGAATGATATTGGGTTATATTCTATTGCAATCAAATGGAAAAAAATGCTCACCTTCAAGAGACGTTGATTTGATCTCATCTCTAACAAAACCAAAAGGGAGTTTATATGAAATTCCTCATAGTGAAATATATTTTAATATTCTTATCTCTCCTCTTCACATTCTTATTCGATCTTACTGCAAACACAGTGGGTCACTTGAATATTTGATGATGGTGAAGAGATCAACACAACGGCTGCCATTTCTTAGTGATGTTTTCAAGAGAGGAGGTTAAAGAGGTTGGAATATTCCAAATTACATTGAGTAAAAACAACTCAGTGGTGGTTCTGATTCAGAATATTAATCCCCAGTGTGAGGTACATGATATTAGCCTATGTCAATTCTTAAAAGTATTTCAAAATAATAGTTCATTTGTGATTAAAACAACAAAAATAAGCCCCCTTTACAATGACCCAGGAGTCAGCAACCAGTCTAAATATCGGGTAAACAGCTGAAAACTACCATGCTCCTAGAGGCATAGGGCTGACAATTTTTTTTCTCTTTCTCTTTCTTTCTTGTCTTGTAGAATGAAAATTAGAAGGGGAGAAGGTAAAGTGGATGTTGGAGACATCAGGTATCCTGGGAACCTGAATGATTAAGGTGAGAACTGGAGAGTGACAGAGCATCCAATGATGATCAGGGGAAAGGCACCTGTCAGAGTAAAATGGAAGGCACGGGAGAGAAAGAGGTATATTGAGGGGATGGGGTAAAACAGAAAAGTAAATAGGGAAAATAAGTTCAAAGATACTGTCTTTACCAGGTTCTTTTCTTGGTTCCAAGGTCAATTCAGAGAGGCTATAAACCCTTATCCTCCTATTTCCTCTACTTCGCTCACCCCACCATCCTTTCCTCTTCTTCCCTGGCACAGAGTGCCACCTCAGGGTGACTGTGTCTTGAGCTTCTCTGTTTTATAGGGTATAAAAGTCAATATAGGTGCCTAATAAATGCCATCTCTCCTATACAAGGCCAGGTTCCTTCCATTCTTCCACACTCTAAACCGCCTTCTCAACCAGAGCACACAGACAATGAACTGAACTCTAATGACACTCCCCCTCCAAATCGAGGTATTAAGGGGTAAGGAGGACAGCTGGGAAACATACTAAGAAATGAGAGTGAGGAGCAGTGCACACCATAGTGTACTCAAGGAGAGAGTTAGTAAATAAACAAGCTGCCACAACAACGTTAAGGCACTGCAGGCTGCCTAGAACTGAACCACATTCTTGGGAGGCGGTCCAGAGACTCCCAGAATCAGAGAACAGTAGAGTTGGGAGGGGCTCTTCAAAAGTCATAATAATTAAGAATGATGACTGTGGCATTTGTTAAGTTCCTACTATTTGCCAAGCACTGTACTGAGCACCAGGATAGATATATCAGGCCTCAAGTGGGGCTCAAATTCTCAGTAGGAGGGAGAACGGGGCTCAAATTCTCAGTAGGAGGGAGAACCGATATTGAATCCCCATTTTTACAGATAAGGGAACTGAGACACAGAGAAATTAAGTGACTTGCCCAAGGTCACACAGCTGATGGAGCCAGGATTAGCACTCAGGTCCTATGACTCCCAAATCCATGCTCTTTCCAGCAGGCCCCACTACTTCTCTATTTGGTCATATGGTCCATCCCAGTGGCTTCAGACAGGTAAATGACTCAGCTATCCGGGACAAGTAAGAGAATCTATGAGCAATGGCCCTCAAATTAGATTTAGGGTTTTCCATCTAAAGCCAATTGTTGCATTTTCTGTTTCATTTAAGATGACAACTCTTTTAAAACACATCTGCCTTCTTGGCAAAGTCAGCTGGATTGGCATAATGCAGAAAAATCAGATACACAATTTTAGATACCAACAGATTGACTTATAAAACATGTCTAATTATCTTTTAAAGAAGTCCTGAAACCAGATAGAGGCACGACTCCAAAGGCGATAGGACAAAGACAGATGGAAATCTCTCTCCTCTCCTTTTGTTTTATTTAAGCCTCTCAAAAGATGTATGAAATAAAAAAGTTCCCTTCCTTCTAACATTTACAGTCATTCCCAGGATCATTCTAGGAAAAATTTAACTGTGTTCAAATAGGGTCACACTTGGGTTCCATGAAAATTGCTTGTAGTTTAGCTCACCCTAAAACTCAGACACTTAACAGCATTCATTAACAGTCAACTAAGGGACTAAATGAAGATTGGGAAGAACAAGATGATATAGAAGAGATGGGTTTGGGTTCAGGAATGATACTTTCAATGATTACAAAAGTGACTCAGATTCCTTTCCCATACTTCCCTCATTTTCCTTAGCTCAAATTCCTTACAGCAATGAATGAAATTATGTCCTAAATCTGAGGTCCAAGCCAATATACACGCTTCATTCAAAGGGAAAGGGATGGAAAGAAATGCCAAGAAGAACACATATTTCCCAGGTCTCTCACTTTCCAATTACCAGTTTCCCTCTTTGCTCTCTACTCTGGAGGAACATCTGAAGTCTGTTGTCTAATATTGAAGCACAATTGCCTGTCTCATTAAAAGTGAAACAAGCTTAAATACTTGCTTGACTGGAAACAGAGCAATGCACATTACAGTGTGCCTCCACAGAGAAGGCATCACCTAATATAACAAATAATGCAGCTGAAACCCAGAAATGCATTTCTACTCATATTTGCACGAAATATGAAGCTGGTAATTAGGTTTTGGGCCTAAACTTCCTGTTTTAAAGATAAATTGAAATGACCATTTGAAATGCAGCCTCTTCAGAAGGCTTTTATCGGTGACCTTGGATTTTTTTTTCCATGATGGCCCTGTATTATCTTAAAATTATATGTGAACCTTGGGTGAATGACTTCTCAGATGTGTAGCAGACTATTTGCATGATTAGCTTAGTGCACATTTATGATGGCTGGGGTCAGTGAGTGCATCCAGCTAGCCATGTCCCAATTTAGACTATGCAAAACAAGACTGCCTTATCTGACAGATTCCTGAGTTTGTTACATTTCACAATAAAATGCAGATACCTGGACTGCTTAGAGTAGTAATAAATGCTCCTCCTTTCCCTTGTAGCTCAAAACAAGGCAGCAGTCAGGCCCAGTCAGATGGAATGCGCTAAATCACTACAAACTTTGACACCCCGAGGATTTCTATTTCTTTGCCTTTGTAGCCTGTAAAATTCCTCCCACTCTGCTATGGATGTTGGAGGATACAGAGTCCCAGACATTAAAATTCTAAGCTGTAGTCCTAGAAGATTTCATGCCACTCATTTTTAACTTTCTGCCTTATTATTCCTCCATTTTATCTGGCCTATACCCTATGGCTTTGACATCAATTTTAAAAGTTTGAGAAACAAATCCTTTCACAACAAATTATTTCACTGTCTTTGAAAGAACTATGAACATATACACTTAAAATGCACACAGTGACCTTTAACTGGATGGTTAGCATTTTACCTCTGATTCCATAATGCACTACTATAAAGTTTTGATGGCCAAATAACCAATCAATGGTAGTTATTGAGCGCTTATTATGGGCAGAACACTGTACTAAGCATTTGGGGGAGTACAGTGCAACATAATTAGCAGGTACATTCCTTGCCTAAAATGAGCTTAAAGCCCAGAGGGAAATAATATGTAGGGGTTTTTGTTGTTTGTTTTTAGTGAAGGTTTAAAGTAGTAAAATTGGCCACACAGGATAATTCTTATTATGTGCCTGTCAAAAAAAATTAACTTCAGAATGTATCAATTCTGAGCTTTCATTTCTCCCCAAATTAAGCAACTGGAAAGAAATGCAGATATTTCAAGAGTAAACCCTCATCTCATTTCTGCCACTAGAGCTCCATTTTAAACATAGTTATCAGAGGTTTTTGTTTAACTTAATTACCCTTCCTTCCCTAGCCAAAAAAATTCAAGGAGGCAGTGAATGTACAATAAATAGATTTCTTTATTTAGTTGAGAAAAAATGGAGTTCCTGATTATCAGCCCCAAATAACGGATCTGTTCTGGAAGGCTACCCCTAACCTGCTGGCACCAATTTCCAGCATCCACTAAGAATGCTGACCACTAAATATTCCTCTAGATAAGTTAATGAAATGCCGCAGAAGTCAGCAATATTTGGACTGCTCTATGTGCATGTTTTAAGGCTTTGAGCTTAATCAGCTCTCTCCCCTCCTACCTAACCTCACTAATCTCCGACTACAATCCAATCTGCACACTTTGCTCTCCTAATGCCAACCAATTCTCAATACCTCAACTTTGCCTATCCCACCTCTGATCCCTTGCCCACATCATCCCTCTGGCTTGGAGCTCCCTCTCCCTTCAAATCCAACAGTCCATCATTCTCCTCACCTTCAAAACCCTCCTAAAATCACATCATCTCCAAGAAACCTTCCCTAAGTCCTCATTTCTGCTACACCCTCTCCCTTCTGCTTCACCAATGCACTTGTCTGTGTCATGGCTCAGTGGAAACAGCACGGGCTGTGGACGCAGAGGTCATGAGTTCAAATCCCGGCTCCGCCAATTGTCAGCTGTGTGACTTTGGGCAAGTCACTTCACTTCTCTGTGTCTCAGTTCCCTCATCTGTAAAATGGGAATTAAGACTGTGAGCCCCCTGTGGAACAACCTGATCACCTTGTATCCTCCCCAGCATTTAGAACAGTGCTTTGCACATAGTAAGTGCTTAATAAATGCCATTATTATTATTATTATTACCCCTTAAGCACTTTGATACACTCCCCAGTCCCACATTCATTCATTCAACTGTATTTACTGAACACTTACTGTGTGCAGAGCACTGGACTAAGCACTTGGGAAACTACAACAATAAACAGTGACATTCCCTGCCCACAAAGAGCTTACAGTATAAAGGTGGGGAGAAAGACGTCACTACAAATAAATAAAATTTCAGACATAATAATAATAACTGTGGCATTTGTTAAGCACTTACTATGTGCCAAGCATTGTACTAAGTGCTGAGGTAGATACAGCATATTAGGTTGGACACAGTCCCTGTACCACATGGAGCTCACAGTCTCAATCCCCATTTTACAGATGAGATAACTGAGGACCAGTGAAGTGACTTGCCCAAGGTCACACAGCAGACAAGTGGCAGAGGCAGGATATGTACATAAGTTCTGTGGGGCTGGGTAGGGGGGAAAGCAAAGGAACAAGTCAGGGCATCACAGAAGGGAGTGGGAGATGAGGAAAAATGGGGCTTAGTCTGGGAAGGCCTAGATGCAAATATTCTTATACTCTACTATTTCCCCTACCCCTAACCTATTTAACGGTTTGTCTCCCCCTGTAGAATGAGGGTTCCTTGTGGACAGGGATCATGTCTTCCAGCTTTGCTGTTCCATGATTTCCCAGGTGCTTGGTGCAGTGCTCTGTGCACAGTGGGCACTGAATAAATGCCACTGATTAATTTTCCCCTCTAGACTGTAAGCTCTCTGTGGGCAAGAAATGTGTTTACAAACTCTGTTACACTATATTCTCTCAAGAACTTAGTACCAGTGTTCTGCAGAGAGTAAGCACTCAATAAATATGACTGATTAACCCACATTCTGCCTCCGGCACGGTACTCCCTCCTCCTTCATATCTGTCAGACCATTACTCTCCCCACCTTCAAAGCCTTACTAAAATCATACCTCCTCCAAGAAGCCTCCCCCTACTAGGCCCTTATTTCCCCTATACTCTCCCCCTCCTGCATCTCCTATGCATCTGGATCTGTACCCTATAGTCTGTGGTTAACAACACAGGCTTCCAAATGACAAAGTGCATCCAAGTCTCACTACTAAAAGTATATTACCCTTCAAAGAGTAACGGACACAAAGAATGCAGAAGCCCAGGTTAGGTTGCTTCCTGAGAGACTATGGCTCCTGCCTGCATAACCGAGTGCAGATAATGGACTCACCTTGCTGAGTTCAAGTGCACTGCCTCTGTGACTGAATAATGTGGGAAAGAGTGTTCCAAGTTACCCGCTTTCATTACCATTCACTACCGACCCCTTGCTTACGTCCTGCCTCTGGCCTGAAACTGCCTCCCCTTTCATAGCCAACAGCAAATCACTTTCCCCACCTTCAAAGCCTTATTAAAAAGCACATCTCCTCCAAGAGGCCTTCCTTGACTGAGCCCTCATTTCCTCTACTTCCTTTCCTTTGTGTGTAGCCCTTCCACTTAGATTTGCACTCTTTATTCATCTCACTCACAGCACTTGTGGACACATCTGTAATTTACTTAATTCATATTAATGCCTGTCTTTCCCTCTAGATTGTAAGGTCCTTGTGGGCAGGAAATGCATCTACTGTTTTACTCTCCCAAGTGTTTAGTACAGTGCTTTATATACAATAAGTGCTTAATAAATTTAATTGATCAATAAGTTCTCATAAATTCAATTGAGACTGATTGAAATTCAGTTGAGGTGGACAAACACTATCAATCCATCAGCGGTATTAAAAAGTGCTCACTGTATGCAGAGCACTGTACCAGCCCCTTGGGAAAGTACAATAGAATGGAGTTGGTTTACATGATCCCTCCCCACAAGGGGCTTACAGTCTACAACCAGAATACCCTGAAAAAGAAGACTTGAAGAGGAAGGAGGGGACTTGTCTTATGCTGTAGAGTCAAAGGGCTAGGGCTTCCCAAATTTTAACCTTAAATGTCTACTCATTCAAGTTTGAGTAAGATTAAGATTCTCAAGCATTTCATTCCAAGACACGTTTGAATACTATCTTCCAGATGCAGGACACTTCATCCAGATAACTTCAAATAACTGACTATTCAGGGGTTCCCTTGTTAGCAGTCTTTATTGGTTCCATGAAAGTGAAATATGATAAATGTTCCTTAAGAGCTTTTCTATAGGAAATAAAGTGCACTGATGTTTTCCCAAGATCCAAAAAAAGTCAAAAATATTCATTCATTCATCTTTACTGAGTGCTTATTGTGTGCAGAGCACTGTACTAAGCGCTTGGAAAGCACAATTCATCAGTAGAGACAATTCCAAAAAACACGGTATAGTGTAATGTTCAAATATCAATGTAAATATGGACTAACAATTCAAGGATTGCGAATTAGATTTTTAAAACATGTACCTGTGCACGTATTTAATTTTCTTTCACATACAATTCAGCAGAAAGACACCCTGAGGTAAAAAGATAATAAACAGCTGTTGAAGTGAGCTTTTAATCTCTCTAATTCAAAATACCTCAAAGGCTTAGGGATTGGAGAAAGAGACAAAATGAAACCCTAGGTGAGTCATTTAACCAGTCCTTTGTAGAACTTAAAAAACAAAAGATGTCAGCAAAGTAGGTCCCAGAACATTAGTACTAAAATCTGGTAGCTGAATTATATGAAAGAAACTTATTGGATGGAGTATCTTGCAGCCAAATACCTTTTAATCACAGAGATTCCTCAAAAGTTTTACCGAAAATACCAAGTGCCATTTCTTTCTGATGTTCACTCTGCTCCCAACATTGTCTCAGGGACTTTGGGTCTACAGTAAGGTCGAAGTGAACTAGTTTGTGGGTTGCAAAGACATCTTCAATCAATCAGTTGAATTTATTGAGCTCTTACTATGTGCAGAACATTGCACTAAGCACTTGGGAGAGTACGATAAAGAAATAACAGACATTCTCTGCCCACAAGCTTACAGACTAGAGGAGACATCTTGTCTTTCATCTGTAAAACAGGGATTAAGTCTGTAAGCCCCACGTGGGACAACCTGATTACCTTGTATCTACCACAGTGCTTTGAACAGTGCTTGGTACATAGTAAGTCCTTAACAAATACCATAATTATAATTATTATTATCTTGTCTCCTTCGCAAACAAGTTCAAACGTTAAGATCTCTGACCCATATACCCGTTCCTATGTTTCAGATTTGGCAAACTTTTTTTAGCATGTTGGGTTGTTCCAATGTTCTTGGTATTTATGATAACTAGCTTTTTTCCTTTGGCTTATACTATAGACCTAACTTTCACACTACACATTACAGGAAAATTCCCTTTTAGAATTCATGGGCAATTGGTTACCCCAAAATGACATTTTATTCTGATGAAACTAATTTTCTACTCACTGTTGAATGTATTGGGATTTTTAAAAAATCGACAATATAGATGGATATAATGTCCTTGACTTCTTACCATTATCACTGACAGAGCCTTCTGAGGGAAACAGCCCTGTGAATACATTTGATTTTCAATATGTTTATTTCCAGTCTTCTTGGTCAGGTTTTTGTTTTTTTCTGCTGCCATGAGGTGGGTACACTGTTCTAGTCAGTGAGAAAATAAACTATATTCACTACGTGATTTCCATTTGCCCAGATGGCTCAATTAAAGGGTAATTCTAGGATATGGCAAAAAGGTGAAAGATAAATTTTGTTTCACCCCTTTAAAGATATTGATGCCACTCATGTCTCTAAGCAGTATCATCTATACTGTAGTTGCTATTGGTCTGTTTCAATAAGTATGGTAAATTTGTCAAAAAAATCCATCTCTATATCCCCAAATTTTGTTCATGAATGTTTTACTTTTTAATACCAAAGATTCATGGCTATACAAGAAGATTTGCTCTCAAAGGGTTATTTGGAGGGGGTGAAAATAGTTTAAACCAAAACTAGTTTAAATCAGTGGCATAAAGAGGTCATATTATATCTGGACTGTGCTGAAGTTCCTGCCCTTAGAAAAGAAAACAGTCTCTCCTTGTCTGGCTGGTGTGTTGGAGGAGAAACCTTTTTCCTCTCTCTCCATTGTTTCCTAGCAATTTTCTGCCTGAATAAATATTTGACACAATTTCCTCCTGCTAGTTCAAGGCAAAGAACAAAGATAGAGCAGGAGGCAAAAAAAGTTACCCACAGAGGTGAAGCCAAGCACTTCCAGCATTTAGGGGCCTTCCCAGTTGGGATTCTGCAGCTCAGTTCTCTTGACTTCCACAGAGAAAATAATTCAATGAGCAGATCAACCAGGAAAGGGAGATGTCATGAAGTAAGCTTGGGAAAGGCCAAATCAGATCTGTTTGAAGCTTTTCCACTTACAGCCCAGATTTCCGTCTGTAGAACACCTGGGAGGGAATGGCCACCTATGCTGGAAAATGCAAATACCAGCACAGGGAGAGATGGAGAAGCTTGAAACAGCAACTTTTCCATGAACACTATGCATGTTGTACACGTATGTATGTAGGTATGTATGCATGGAGATAACATAGAGTTTGGGGAAGGGATTTGGAAGGCCTCCCTCTATTGATCATTAAGACGATGACTCAAATACCAATACAGGCATATGCCACCATAAAGCCTTGAGATATTCCTCTAAAACTAGGATGGATTACAAATGGCTCTCATGTGTCACATTTTCCCTGTAGACTTACATGCAGTTAGCTACATTCCATTCCAGAACCAGCCCTACAGGCAACTTACACTATAAATTCTTCCTGCCAGCCCCCTCCCACATTCATAGGGGTTTTTCCTGCTTCCTGGTACCTCAAACTCAGCCCCCTCCTCCTGTTTCCCCAGCCCCATCACTCCAAAATTTTATGCATTTCTTGAACTTTATTCAACAACCATTGCTACCAGCGTGGCTAGCTCCATCACCCAGTGCCTTCCCACCTCCTGCCTCTGAGACCCACCGAGAGAGAGAAGAGAAAGGGGAAGGGAAGAGAAAGGAGAAGGGAAGGGAAGGAAAGACCATCTCCACCCATGGAAACAGTCACTGCCCCCACCCAGTTCACATCTGCTCCAGGCTGGGAAAAGAGGCATGGCATTTTTCCCCCCTCCAATGGTAATTGTTATGTGCTTACTATGAGTCAAACATTATCTAAGCACTGGGGTAGATACAAGTTTATCAGGTGGGACCCAATCCTTATCCCATATGGGGCTAACAGTCTAAGTAGGAGAGAGTAGGATTTAATTCCCATTTTACAGTTGAGGAAACTGAGCCACTTAGATGTTAAATGACTTTCTCTAGGTCACAGAGCAATAATAATTGTGGTATTTGTTAAGCTCTTATTATGTGCCAAGCACTGTTCTAAGCCCTGGGGTAGATACAAGGTAAGCAGGTGGACACAGTCCCTTTCCCACATGGGGCTCACAGTCTTAATCCCCATTTTAAAGATGAGATAATTGAGTCACAGAGAAGTGAAGTGACATGCCCAAGGTCACATAGAAGCGTGGCTCAGTGGAGGGAAGCAGCGTGGCTCGGCAGAAAGAGCCCGGGCTTTGAAGTCAGAGGTTATCGGTTCAAATCCCGGCTCTGCCACTTGTCAACTGTGTGACTTTGGGCAAGTCACTTCACTTCTCTGGGCCTCAGTTACCTCCTCTGTAAAATGAGGATTAAGACTGTGAGCCCCACGTGGGACAACCGGTCACCTTGTAAATTCCCCAGCACTTAGAACAGTGCTTTGCACATAGTAAGTGCTTAATAAATGCCATCATTATTATTATTATATGGTGGAGCCAGGATTAGAACCCATGTTCTCTGAGTCCCATGCCTGTGCTCTTTCCACTAAACTATGCTGCTTCTTGGAAGAGTCAGGATTAGAACCCAGGTCCTCTGACTCCAGGGCCTGTGCTCTTTCCACTGGGCAGCACTGATATTTAAAGTGAGAAATGGGGGGGTGCCATGCAGGACCCAATCATAGTGACAGAGTACATGTTAGGTAACTGCCACAGGGCTGGGCAAGAGTGGACACGAACTGGCTGTAGCGAGGGCACCCATGAGCTACTGCAGCAGGGGGTTCCTGTGGCTTTAAGTAGCCAAGATGAGGGATCCTTAGGCCGGCTCCATGGGCAACGGGGACTACCCTGTTTTTAATCAGCCACAGTGAGCCTCCTGTGCATTTTAGGGATGGTGGCTCCACTGGGATAACCATTATTTTCAATAGTCTAAGCTGTTTATCAAAGGTAAAATTCAAGAGACCATGGGTCAGTTAGGGGGAAAGGTTGGGATGGGGAGGGGGAAGGAAACTGCTTAGAAAAGGGCAGAGTGAGAATGGAATGCACACAAGGGAAGGAATTGGCTTCACTGGGCTGGTTGGATGTCTGGCCTTATCCTTTCATGGGCCACATCATCCACTGTGGCATGATATATCCCTGAACTGTATGTAATGTAGTCATTTATATCCAGAAGTGCAGCTGTAGAGCTAATGATAAATCCTCTCTTACTACTACAGCTGTTGGCATTACCAATATTCTACTAATATAGACCCTTAATATACTAGTTTTAATGCAAGAAAATTTAGTGCGTTGAAGATGATCTTAAATTTGAGATAGTCAAATACCTTCTTCCGTTGACAAACATATAAATGAGCTCTACCAGTTATTCTGTACCCCTCCCAGTGAGCTGTCAAAGCAGAGTATCTCTGATCTACTGCCAAGAATCCTAGACAGAATCTGACACCTCTTTCTGGTGAGCATCACCAGGTCATTTTTGATATGGCTTTTTTTTTAAGACAGGAGGGCAGAAAGTCAGTAAATGGAGGAAGAGATGTCAATAAATAGAACACCTTTTTTGCTTGAACAATATTATCTCAGTTCTCACATGATCCTGTCAGTTTTTTTATTCCATGCATTAAGTGAAAGGTTTCATAAGAAATTTGAACAGTGGTATTTTCTAAGCTTTGAGGTGTCCTGTCCCGATATAAATTCTCAGTCATTTCTTGGTTTTGATGCTGTTTTTGAGAAGCAGCATGGCTCAGTGGAAAGAGCCCGGGCTTGGGAGTTAAAGGTCATGGGTTTGAATCCTGGCTCTGCCACATGTTTGCTGTGTGACCTTGGGCAAGTCACTTAACTTCTCTGAGCCTCAGTTACCTCATCTGTAAAATGGGGATTAAGATTGTGAGCCCCACATGGGACAACCTGATCACCTTGTATCCCCCCTGTGCTCAGAACAGTGCTTTGCACATAGTAAGTGCTTAACAAATGCCATCATTATTATTACTATTATTATTAACTCTAATTCAGGTTCTTTCCTTAGTATGTTGAGTATTGCTTTCAGATCAGTTCTTCAGCGGTTCCAACTGATAGCTATATCAGAGTAGTAATAGTATTTATTAAGCACTCCTGTGCAGAGCACTTTACTGAGTGCTGGGAAAGGGTACATAAGTGGGAATTAGACACAGACCCTGTCCCTTAAGAGGCTCAAAATCTATGAGAGGAATGGAAGGTCAGCGGTCATGCCTACCAACTGTATTGTACTCTCCCCAGTATGTAGCACAGTGCTCTGCAAAAAGTAAAGGCTCAATAAATACTATTGATTAGTTAATTGAAGCTGGTTATATTCATGCAATTGTGGACCCATTTCTCCCACTCCACCTTCATTCTATTGGGATATAATAATAATGAGAAGCAGCATGGCTTAGTGGAGAGAGAATGGGCCTAGGATTCAGAAGGACCTGGGTTCTAATCTTGGCTCTGCCACTTATCTGCTGTGTGACCTTGGACAAGTCACTTAACTTTTCTGTGCCTCAGTTATCTCATCCGTAAAATGGGGATGAAGACTGAACACCATGTGGGACAAGGGCTGTGTCCAATCTGATTAACTTGTATCTATCCCAGCACTTAGTTCTGTGCTGGGCACACAGTAAGCACAAAACAAATCCCATGAAAAAACATGGTATTTGTTAAGCACTTACTATTTACCAATCACTATTCTAAGCACTCAAACATAAAACAACCAGATCAAACACACAGTCCTTGTCCCTCATGGGGCTCACAATCTAAATAGAGGGGAGAAAAGGATAGAATCCCCATTTTACAGATAAGGAAATTAAGGCAAAGGGAAGTTAAGTGACTTACCCAAAGACATCTTACTCCCAGACCCACATTCTTTCCAGTAGGCCACACTGCTTACCTTCTGGGTATAATGGCTGACACATTTCATGTTCTTCACACCACTCTATCCAACTGGTTTATCAGAAGTTTATCACAAACTTGCATTTATTTACGGCAATTAAGGCATGAATCAGTCCATTCTGAAAATCTGTCCCTGTGACAATACTGCAGTACCACCTCCATCCTCATTAGGCTGCCATTTGGGGTTCATATATCTTTTAGGTGTGTTTGCCTTCTTTGGAAAAAAACATCCTGGTGATGGGAGCCTAGTCACACACACACACACACACACACACACACACACACACACACACACACACACACACACACACGCGCGCCCCAAATCTGGTGATGAAAGATGAAGACAAAGCTACCAAACAATTCCACCTTAATCATTTGTCCACACAAATTTTCAGCCCAGTATCTTCCAGATTCACCATAGGTAAATCTTAAAAGAGAAATAATCGTTTAATGTATGTTAAAATTAACTTGCAATACATACACATGAATCCAAAAATCAACAGATTTGCCCCTGATATTCTTCCTGATGTTTATACTTTGAAAAATCATTTTTAAAACTCTGGAGCATGGTGGAGTTCACTTGATTCACTTCCTTCTTACTCTTGTAGAGAAATTAAATGATATGAATTATTACTCAAACCACATGTTCCAAAAAATGAAATGAAGAATTATTCTATTTAATAAAGGAAAAGGTGATCACTTAAGAAGAAAACTATATCTCTATAGACACACACCCCTCAAACACTGGACATCTACTCCCTAATTAACGATTAGAAAAACTCTCTGGAAATCCATGCTGTAAACACAATCGCATCCAAAAATTACATTTGGATCAATGTCAGCGAACAGCTCAATAAACTGACCAAAATCTAAATACAATCTATATCAAGTCAAACAAGCTGCTCCTTAACAACAGCCAAAATCATTTTTACCTTCTTGTGAGCCCACTGGTGGGTAGGGGCCGTCTCTATATGTTGCCAAATTGTACTTCCCAAGCTCAGTGCTCTGCACACAGTAAGTGCTCAATACAATTGATTGATTGACCTCAGTTGTCAAAGGTACAGCCTAAATTACACTCCTATATGTGTCAAGCACAGTCATTTGGGTGAGCAGTAAGATCACATAGAAATAGGGTGGCTATCTGTCCAATTGTACATCAGGTTGTGCCCTCTCCCGTAAGGATATAGCATCAGATGCCTTTAAGACCGATATTTTTATATGTGGCCAGCCTCCCTCCATCTCACTCTTGCCACTGAGTTCTGCAACTAGGAAGTAGCCAACAGGTTCACAGAGACTTGGGAAAAGACTGCAAAGGGTGTAGAGTAACTGAGGAGTGGAGAGGGTCATGAGTCCCCTGAAAGAAATGTTCTAGGTTTGGGAGAACTCAGTGGATTTCCACAATAAGGAGTGGGTGATTTAATCCCGTTAGGCTGCATGGCCAGCTCAACACACGTGTTGTCATCTCAATCCTTAGTCCACGCAGATGACAAGTGTGCTGTTTAGACACACAGCCAAACAGGATGCCCAGCTCACATCTCAACAGGGGAGGACCACATCTTACTCAAGTCAGTAACTTCTCCTGTTTTGACCACTGCTTGTCAGCATGTCCTCCAAGAGGCAAGCAGAAAAGCAGCAAATCTCAAAAAGGATCAATTTTAGGAATTGATTCCCAGATAGCAACACCAGCCAGTCATCAGAATGGATTGGGCATCCACTGGGTACAATCGGAATCAGTCTAAATACTTCATCTAGAACCCGGTCAACAAGGAACACATGGAAAAATGTTTGAGCAAGGAAAGAGATGTAGAAAATCCTACCAACTCATCCCCTTCCCTTTCTCCAACTAAACTGCTTTTGACTATGCACTATCACCCACAGGGGAGATGTTCACTGAAGGCTATTGACTTCCCTTCTGGTCTTGCGTAGTCTGCCTGGAATTTCACAGACACCTGAAGCTTAATGAAACTTGCTAAGTGATAGTAGAAATGAGAAGCCGTGCTTCTTACACTGGTACACAACCAACCAAAAAAATGAGTGATGGGACTTGTCCTATAGTCGCAAAAGAACTGAAATTTGTTTAACAAATACATTTGGGAGTAAAACTTGGTGAATTTTGGCCAAGGTAGATTAAAAGCAGTCAATTCCTATATCTGAATATTTCAATCCATCAAACAATGGTAGTTCAGTTAACACTTACTATGTGGAGAGCACTGTACTAAATGCTTGGGAGAGCACACTACAGCTGAGTTGGTACACACAATCCCTGCTCACATGGAGTACCTTGTACAAAACACACCTCAGTTAAACCAGCAGCACGCATATGTGTGCGTACACGCACATATTCTACTGGAAATTTGGCAGTTGGTTTACAAGTTGTTTTCCTTTTTATGGTATTTGTTAAATGCCTACTATTGCCAGATATTGTATTAAGCATTAGGGTAGATACAAGCTAATCAGGTTGGACACAGTGCATGTCCCACATCGGACTCAGAGTTTTAATCCCCATTTTATAGATGAGGTAACTAAAGCACAGAGAAGTTAAGTAGTATGCCCAGGGTCACACAGCAGACAAGTGGTGGAGCTGGAATTAGAGCCCTTCTGACACTAGGCCATGCTGCTTCTCTAATTCTAATTTTCAGTCCCATCACTTCCAGGAGTAACTTCTGCAAACCTTGAAAATGAAAATAATCGTTCACAGAATTGAGTCACAGAATGATGATGCCTGAAAGGATGTTAGACAAATCTCATTGCTTTCATACCCTAAACAAAGTTGGATTAAATGTGTCATTTAGATTTTAGATCAATTTTGCCTTTTTTCCCCCATATAAAGACATGGATTCAAAGCAGCATTAACCATGCATTTTTCCAGGAATTCTCTGTCGAGAACCTAGGGCTTCATTTACTGCTAGAATGACCACTACCACCAAGATGATGAGATTCTCTTTTGTCCACAATCCCAGCCAAATCGGGGCCAAGCACACAGGTTCCCAATGCTTACCTTCCCACAAAGAAAACTGGTTTAACTCTCGAGAAGCAGCGTGGCCTAATGAAGCCTAATGGAAAGATCACAGGTGTGGAAGTCAGAAGACCTGGGTCCTAATCCAGGCTCTACCACTTGTCTGTGTGACCTTGGTTAAGTCAACTAATTTCCCTATCCCTCAGTTTCAGTTAAATCCTATTTATTGAATGCTTACTGTGTGCCGAACACTGTACTACTACTACTACTACTAATAATAATAATAATGGCATTTATTAAGCGCTTACTATGTGCAAAGCACTGTTCTAAGCACTGGGAAAGTTACAAGGTGATCAGATTGTCCCAAGTGGGGCTCAAAGTCTTCATTCCCATTTTACAGATGAGGTAACTGAGGCACAGAGAAGTTAAGTGACTAGCCCAAAGTCACACAGCTGACAATTGGTGGATCCGGGATTTGAACTTGTGACCACTGACTCCAAAGCCCGAGCTCTTTCCACTGAGCCGCGAGTATTAAGCACTTGGGAGAGTACAATATAACAATACACAGACATTCCCTGCCCACTACGAGCTTAGTGTCTAGTAGGGGAGACAGACATTAATATAAATAAATTAAAGATATGTACATAAATCTTGGGGGGCTAGGAAGGCAAATTAATCTAAGTAGGGATTACATATCGGTTCTTCCTTCCCCTTAGACTGTGAGCCCTATATGGAACAGGGATTTTGTCCAACCTGATTATCTTGTACCCACCCCAAAGCTTATTACGGTGCTTGGCGCATAATAAGGATTTACCAAATACCACTCTTTATTACCTTTTCTGTACCCACACTCCTTTTGCCAAATGACCAGTTTAGTCAATATGTAGACCTGTATCTGATGCTCTCCATCTTTGCATTTCTTGGCATTAATGCATTACTCTAGAAATGTATTACTCTGTGGATCACACACCAAGTATTTTTTTTTAAAAACCGACATACATAAGTCGACAGCAAGAAGTTTAAATTCGATAGTATAAGGAGTTTCTGCCTGATATGGAGGTGGATAGGCAACTTTTAGAGATTCTTCAGGAGCGAGGAAACATGGCGTGAACACTGTTGTATAAAAATGAACCACGCAGCAGAATGAAGTATGGAGTGGAGAGAGACAGGAGGCAGGGAGGTCAGCAAGGAGGCTGGTAAAGTAATCAAGGCAATTACATATCCGTAATTCATTTATTTATTTTATTGCCTGTCTCCCCCTCTAAACTGTAAGCTAGTTGTCGGGGGTTGGAGGGAGGTTAGAACTCATTTATGTTGTACTATCCCAAGCACTTAGTACAGTGCCCTGCACAAAGTGCTCAATAAAAGGACTGGTTGACGGACCTGAGTTCTTTTCAGCTGTGTGACCTTGGACAAGTCACAACTTTTCTGTGCCTCAGTTATTTTATCTGTAAAATGAGGATTAGGATTGTGAGCCCCATGTGGGATATGGACTGTGTCCAAACTAATTAAATTGTATCTACCCCAGTGCTCAGTAAAGTGCCTGGAAAATAGTAAGCTCTTAAGTAAAATTTAAAAAGCTACTCCCCTAGCTGGATGTGGTCCAGGAGTAGTTTAGAGCAAGGAAGCAGAGATCCCTCTTTAGCGTTTGGAAGTATTTAGTAGCAGGCCACAGAAATCAACCAACTCCTTCAAGGAAGGTGCTCCATGATATGGTCAGGTCTTATCCAACAGGAGAGGGCACACAATGAGAAGATTACACAGAACTTGCTGGATTCCTTGAACTAAAGGGGTCAGTGTTAAGCATTTTTTCTCAAGATCAGTAAAACAAGAATATCAGTACCACCAAGTCCTTCCAGGAGAATGTGAATCATCTTTTTCACACCCCCAGGTGCCAAGGGAGAGGGTGGAAGATATGAACTGTAGATCATTACACATACTGACCAGCCTACAAAATAATTTGTCTGCCTTTCCTGACCCTGAGTCCATGAAAGAGAGTGAAATCTGCATTCTCTCTACCTGCTCTATGTGAGTAACTCTCCACGTCTAGATTAATTATAATTTAACAATATAGTGTGGGGGCAAAGGTGGAGAGACTGTATTCAGCTAGCACAAATGGTCTTCTCCTTCTTCAACCAAATACAGGCTGGGATTAGAACCAGTTCTCTTGATTCATTTATTCATTCATTCAATTGCAATTATTGAATGCTTACTGTGTTCCCAGTAGTACTCACTCCATTGGTCTGACCCATCCATTAATACTTTACAGGCATTCAAAGTTGAATCTGGATTCAAAATTTCCATCTTAGATGAAACAGAGATCATTTGTAGTCTAGGGTAAGATGGCCAAACACCTTCAAAGTAACTAAAATTGTCCTGATTGGAGTCAAACAAAGAAATATATGTTTTTCACTAATAGAACTTCACATTCTAGTGTATTTGAGTGAGGAATGTTGATGTCTTTCTACATTATTCTTCACAATATTGCTCTAAGGTAGGGAGGGGCACATTTGGTACAGCTATTATTAGAGAACTCTTTATAGCACTTGATTAAAAGTCATGGAATTGAATCACAGAATTACGATGCCTGAAGGGATCTCAAGAAACTCTTAAATCCACCTCTCTGCCCCAAGAAAGGACCACACCCAAGCCAATCTAGACAAGCGGATGTCTTAAAGATTTCCAAGGAAGGAGATTATATACCCTGCTCTGATGGGCGAAATTCAGGATTTAGCCCTTCTGATGGGAAATTCCTCGTAAGAGCTAACCTTTCTTCCTCCAGGAATCTAAACTCATTTACTCTTGGGCCATCTTTTGCAGGGACTAAAAACAGCATCACTACCCTCCACAATGTAATTTCATACAGTTGGAAATCATTACTAAGTTCCTCTCCAATTTTTTTCATAAATGAATATATATATATACTCTAATGATATAATCCCCAAATATAGACACATCAGGGCATAAGCAGCATGGCATAGTGTTTAGAGCACAGGCTGGTGAGCAGAAGACCGTGGGTTCTAATTCTGGCTCCAACACTTGTCTGCTGTGGGACCTTGGGTAAGTCATTTCACTTCTCTGTGCCTCACTTACCTCAACTGTAAAATGGTGAACGAGACTGTGAGCCCCATGTAGGACAGGGACTGTATCCAACCCAATTTTCTTGCATCCACTCCAGCGCTTATTATAGTGCCTGGCAAATAGTAAGCACTTAAACACCATAATAATAATTATTATAAGCAACTCTTTTACATTGCTGTGCGAGGCCTTTTTGTTACCCAGCCATACAATCAATTCAAGCTTCTCTGACAATACTTAACCATCTCACCACTTATTAAAGCAATTTGGGATGACCCAAAGCAAAGAGTTTTTTTTGTAGAACTATGGTACATAAACGCACTGAAGCAGTGAACACAAGTTTAAATAAGTGTAAACCATTTTGGGGCAGTCTGGATGGCTCGACGATCTTCATTCGAGCATTTTGTGCATTGAAATTGTAATACCACAGCCTTTTTCCTATGGCCTCACACACTTCATAGAAGTGGGAAAGCAACTAATGTTGAATAGCTGCTGTCAGTGAATAGCACAAGCAAAGATTCTGGAATACAATTCTGGAAGACAGTTCTGATCCCAGCGCCTTTCTGGTTTCACTATGTGACCTTGTCAAATCATTCAACCATACTAATAATAATGTTATTTGTTAAGTACTTACTGTGTTCCAAGTACTGTCCTAAGCATTTGGATAGATACAACATAAACAGATATATACAATCCTTCCCACAAGGGGCTCACAGTCTAAGAGGGAGGGAGAAGTGGTGTACCTCAGTTTCTCAATCAAAAATTCAAGGAATCATCCATCTCTCCTTCTCACATAATGGGGATGTTGTAGGAAGCAGGATGGAGTAGTGAATAGAGCACTGGCCTGAGTGTCAGAAGGACCTGGGTTCTAATCCTGGCTCTACCATTTGTCTGCTGTAAGACCTTGGGCAAATCACTTCACTTTTCTATGCCTCAGTTACCACATCTGTCAAATGGGGATTAAGACTGTGTAGGACAGGAACTGTGTCTAACCTGATTACCCTGTATCTACCCCAGTGCTTACTACAGTGCCTGGCAGATAGTAAGCAGTTAATACCACAGTCATTACTATTAATTATTCAAGTGTTCTGAGCTAAGAGGAAGGACATTACGTATACCAGAGGTACTGAGATGAGAAACTGCTAGTGCTCACCTCAGAAAAGAATTTCTACCAGAATGGGCAGGGCCTGAGGCATTCTAGATTTAATTACATGGTGTCAGTAAGCCACTTGTATGTAAAGCAGGAATCGTGGGCAATGAGAAGAGGTATTATTACAGAAATAGTGATGGAAGAAGGTCAACAGGCAGGGGGTATCCTTACAGAAGTTTGAAAAAATAAACTTCTTATAAAGAGATCACCTAACGGGGCAATAAATAGCCATACTAGTAATAATAATGATGATGGCATTTTATTAAGTACTTACTATGTGCAAAGCACTGTTCTAAGCACCGGTGAGGTTACAAGGTGATCAGGTTGTCCCACGGGGGGCTCACAGTCTTAATCCCCACTTTACAGTTGAGGTAACTGAGGCACAGAGAAGTTAAGTGACTTGCCCAAGGTCACACAGCTGACAAGTGGCGGAGCCAGGATTTGAACTCACGACCTCTGACTCCAAAGCCTGAGCTCTTTCCACTGAGCCATAAAATATCTGCCACCCCATTTGCAAGACTCTCACAGGTGTGGAAGGGACTAGCTCATAAACTCAACTCAATGCCAACAAATCAATCAATAGCATTTGGGCACTTACTGAAAGCAGAGCATTGTGCTAAGTACTTGGGAGAGTATAAACAGAAATTAGAATAAAAGATGACTGCCATTAAGGAGTTTACAATCTGTTGTGAAAGACAAATAAGTTACATATAGGAGGAAGAAATAGAGTATATAAGTCCTTCTAGAGTATAAATTCACTGTAGCAAAGGAGTGTGTCTACCAATTCTGTTATAATTTACTCTCCCAGGAGCTTAGTACAGTGCTCTGCGCACAGTAAACACTCAGTAAATACAATTGATCCATTGATTAATTGTAAGATATGGACATAACAACTCACAACTCTCCAAAGCACATAAGCTCTTAGGTGGCCTGGCAGAGCTAAATGGCAATCAGGGGACAAAGGGGGAGAATATTTAGAGATTACTCAGAGAAGATCTCCTGGAGGATACGAAATTTCAGGAGTGTTTTGAAAATGGGGAATGCTGTGATCTGTTGGATATAAAGGATTAAGGGACTTCCAGACAGGGGTGATGGCATGAGCAAGACGAAGGCAATGGAGGCGCAGTGAGGAAGTTAGCTTAGAAGGAACAAAGACTGTGAGCTGGAGTATAATGGGAGAAGAGGATGAATAAATTGGAGGGAGTTTCCGCTTGATGCAGAGAGAAATGGACAGCCATCAGTTTCTCAGGAGTAGGGAGCCATTTTAGAAAAATGATCTGGGAAATAAAACATTAATAAATAAAAAATAAAATAAAAAATAAAATAAATCTGGGAAATAAAAATATGGCCTAGAGAGAGGAGAATCCTGGGCTCTGCCACTTGTTAGCTGTGTTACCTTGGGCAAGTCACAACGTCTCTGTGCCTCAGTTACCTGTAAAATGGGGATTAAGACTGTTGTAAGCCCCATGTGGAACATGGACTGGAGGCAAGTAGGTCAATAATAATAATGATATTTGTTAAGCAGTTCCTATGTGCCAGGCACTGTACTATTATTAAGTGCTGGGGTATGTGCTTTCCCTGTCCCACATGGGGCTCACAATCTTAATCCTCATTTTACAGATGAGGTAACAGACACAGAGAAGTTAAGGAGGCTGATGCAGTAGTCAAGCCGGAATATTGCATTCATTCATTCAATCGTATTTATTGAGTGCTTACTGTGTGCAGAGCACTGTACTAAGCGCTTGGGAAGTACAAGTTGGCAATATACAGAGACGATCCCTATCCAACAACAGGCTCACAGTCTAGACGGGGGAGACAGACAACAAAACTTGTGGTCAGGTGTCAAGTCATCAGAATAAATAGAAGTAAAGCTAGATGCACATCACTGACAAAATAAAAAGAATAGTAAGGGTGGTCAGCATGATGGAGATGAATGAGTGGATCCTGAAAATTTTGAGGAGGAAGAACTGACAGGATTTGGCAACAGACTGAGTATACAAGTTCAAAGACAGCGAGGAGTCAAGGACTGATATCAAGGATATGGCTCAAGAGATGATTAGGGTGGTGGTTCTATCAACTGTAATGGGAAAGCTAGGTGCAGGAGAGGATTTGGGAAGAAAGATGAGTCTGGTTTGGAATATATTGGCATTAAGTGCATGTAGAGATGCTCTAGAGGCAGGAAGAAATGCAAGACTACAAAGAAGGAAAGAGATCAGGTATAGCAAGGTAGATTTGGAAGTCATCTGTTTAGAGGTGATAGTTTTGAAAGCAGATTGTTTTATGGAATTTACTGAGTGCTATGTATCAAGCACTTCTCTGAGTGCTGGATTGGTACAAGTCAATCAGGCCAGATAAGTCCCTGACCCACATGGGGCTCACAGTCTGAGAAGGAAGGGGAATAGGTATTGAATCCCCATTTGGCAGTTAAGAAAACTAAGTGACTTGCCTAAAGTCACACAGCAGGCAAGATTTGGAGCCAGAATTAGAGATCTCCAAAGGAGTGTAAATTGAGAGCTTTGATCCAGAGGAGAGCTTTGAAGGGCACCCGTGATTAGGATGTAGCATGGAGAGGCAGAGCCAACAAATCAGACTGAGAAGGATCAACCAGAGAGGGAAGAGGGGAGCCAGAGAAGAGCCAAGGGAAGCAGCGTGACTCAGTGGAAAGAGCACCGGCTTTGAAATCAGAGGTCATGGGTTCAAATCCCAGCTCTGCTCGTTGTCAGCTGTGTGACTTTGGGGAAGTCACAACTTCTCTGTGCCTCAGTTACCTCATCTGCAAAATGGGGATTAAGACTGTAAGCCCCCCATTGGACAACCTGATCTCCTTGTAACCTCCCCAGCACTTAGAACAGTGTGTTGCACATAGTAAGTGCTTAAAAAATGCCATCATTATTATTATTTTATTAATGATGTATATATAGCTATAACTCCATTTATTCTGATGGCATTGACACCTACTTGTTTTGTTGTCTATCTCCCCCTTCTAGACTGTGAGCCCGTTGTTGGGTAGGGACCATCTCTCTATGTTACCAATTTGCACTTCCCTAGTGTTTAGTACAGTGCTCTGCACACAGTAAGCGCTCAATACAATTGAGTGAATGAATGAATAGTGTTTCCAGAAGGGAGGGTCCACAGTTTTCAAGGCAGCTGAGATGTCAAGAAAGATTAAGATGGATTAGATTCCACTGGATTTAGCAAAGAGGCTGTCACTGGAGAGAGTAGTCTCAGTGTAGTGAAGGAAGCGGAAACTGAATTCTAGGTCAAGAAGGGAAATGAAGGCATGGAAGTGGAGGCAGCAGTGTATACAAAAAGTTTGAGGAGTTTGGACCATAATGGTAGAGGGAGTTAGAGGGAAAGCTGGCTGGTGCTGAGGGGTTTGGAGAAGGTTCCTCTAGGATACGGGAGACATGGACCTATTAGAAGCCATTATCAGTTGAAGAGAGTGATCAGGGAGGTAAGAGTTGTGGACTCAAGTGTTTTTATAAGATGAGAAAGGATATGGTCTGAGGCCCAGGTGGTAGAATTTTAAAGCAGATGGGAGAAGTGGATGAGAGAAGCCGAATGGCCTAGTGGATACAGCATTGGACTGGGAGTCAGAAGGACCTGTGTTCTAATCCCAGCTCGGCCACTTGTCTGATGTGTGACCTTGGGCAAATCACTTAATTTCTCTGTGCCTCAATTTTCTCACCTGTAAAATGGGGATTAAGGCTGTGAGTACCATGTGGGACATGGACTGTGTCCAATCTGATTAGCTTGTATCTACCTCAGCACTATATACAGTACCTGGTACATAGCAAGCACTTAATAAATACCATAAAAAAGTCCTCTTAAGAGATGGCCAAGAAAGAATGAGAGTGAATGAGAAGGGGCGAGGGAGCTCTTGCCTTATGGCCTTCACCACTGGGCTATTAAGTCCTGTAACTTTATTATTGTTTTTCCAATGTTTTTTCTCCTGTGAGCAGTGTCCTATAGTTTAACAAACTACCAAAGGAGCATTTAGATTTTCCCCACAAAGTGAAATTGATTCTAGGCGCTAAAAGAAAAAAGAAGTAAAGCTTTTTAAGGAGGATGAAGTGCTTTCTAGTGTGTACATCTAAAAAATCATGTGACATGATTCACTTCATAGGGAAGAAAGTGATTTCCAACTACAAAATATTGTAGCATCTTTCAATAAACCTGGAATTTGCTGCACTTTTTTTATCTGACGCCAATGCTTCTGTGAATGTCAAATTCTTCCTTCAAGATCAGGACTGCCTAGTCCAAACCAGTTACTTAAACCTTTTCTCCTGAGTTTGGGTCTTAGTGATATTTCTGCCACAGTTTGAACAATTCTCTGCTAAGAAGGTCAATATGCAACCCTGTAAAGAGCTTTGTGGATCATTTTATTGGGTGATACTAGAAGCAAGTAATTCAGAACGAGGAAAATTACAACTTCTACAAACTACATCCAGCAAATCAAGTTAAAATTCAACGGTTTCCAGTTTTCAATATCCTCTTTAATCTTCTTAATTATGGGCAATTTTCTTTAAGCATATTTTCTTTATTGGCTATAATTTGAATCTCTGAACATTTGAAGGGATCCTCTGGCAAGTTAAATGAACTATTTTATTCTTTCTCCCAGTTTGAATTCTTAAGGTCACCCCAAGTGTGTACTGGCATACTGAGAAACCAGGAAGCCAGCAGAAATTCAAATATGTCTAAAGAGCAGAGCACAGGGAGACCTCAAAAGAGGTCATAGAAGTAACAACAACTAAGGATTTACCAATATTCATCAATAAAGCTATTTGCTTTCCAAACATACTAGCATAATAGCCACCTCAAGTTGGTTTAGCCATAAGAGAGATTCAGGGTGAAAGAAGATGATTGTGTTGGACTGTGCCCCTGACTTGCTGGCTGTCAAGGTCTCTATGGGTCTATTTCTTCATGTGGAAAATGGGAATCATAATTCTTTTCTTTTTTCTGCCTTGAGGAACAATGTGGCCTAGTGGAAAGCACATGAGCCTGGGACTGAGAACAGTGCTTTGCACATAGTAAGCACTTAATAAATGCCATTATTATTATTATTATTATTATTGAGAGGACCTAGGTTCTATTCCCAGCTCCACCATTTCCCCGCTGTTTGACCTTCAGCAAGTCACTTGACATTTTTGAGCCTCATCTTTAAAATGGGGATTAAATAGCTCTCTTCCTTCCTATTTATTCTGTGAGCTCCCTGTGGGGCAAAAAATGTGTCCAACCTGATTAACTCGAATCTACCCCAGCACTTAGTAAAGTGCTTAGCTCATAGTGAGCATTTTACAAATATCACAATTATTAATTTAACATTCAAAACTATGAAGAATTAGTACCACAGTGTTGCTTTGATCAATTTAGAAAAGGAAAGATGAGATTAATAGTATTCAAACGATTGTAAATTAATTGCAAAAGTTAGCAAAATAAGGTGCTGATATAAGCTTAAAAATACGAATAAAAATATACCCTTTAATTATATTACCCTCTGACACCTTTTTTTTTTTAAGAATGCAATCATTGGCCATGTCTGTGTGATCCTGCAAAGAAGAAAGTCAAAAAAATTGCTTGCCATGGAGTTATTTTTCCACTTTCTCCCATACAACATTAGTTTCTCCTAACAGGGTGTTAATCACCCTTGCTTCTCAAGATTTTGCTGATATCCTTTATTCTGATTATACTTCCCTCAAAAAGCATCTGCTTCATGGGGACATGAGGGGCTTAAGCTCCCATGGGCTTGGCACCCTGGGGGCAATGCCATTAACTTCTACCCCATAGATTTGTGGGGAGGATGGATGCTGTAGCTATCCTGCCTGCCTTTGGAGTTAGAAAAGGATGCACTGGGGTTGAGTGGCCACTGCTATTGTTAGACCAGGATATGTGGTCCCGGGAAAGATGCTGGGTTGCTGCAGGAGCAGAGGTGGCAGCCCGAGCCATGATCGGCCGATCCCGGCCTGAGAAAATGGCACTCGTGTGGGTCATGGGGTATGAAACACTGAAGCAGATCCAGCAGAATGAGGCAAGCAGGCCCAGGTCTCCACAAGCAGGGAAAAGGAGAGAAGTTCAATCCTGGCCCTGTGCCCTGCAAGGACTGGGATCGGGTGCTGGAGACGGGGGTGGCACTCCTTCATTAGAATGCCTAGTGGATAGAGCACAGGCCTGGGAATCACAAAGACCTAGGTTCTAATCCCAGATCTGCCACTTATCTTCTATATGTGACCTTGGGCAATTCACTTCTCTCTGTTATAGCATCTGTAAAATCGGGAATAAGAGTGTGAGTCCCATGTGGGACACAGACTATGTCCAACTTGATTACCTTGAATCTAACCCAGAGCTTAGTACAGTGCCTGGCATATAATAAGTGCTTAACAAAATGCCATAAAAAGTACCTTTTGCTTCCTCTTTCCCCTTTTCTCTCTCCTCTTCTGTCCCCCTCCTTCTCCATTCCTCAGTCAGTCAAAAGAATTTATTAAGAGCATACAATGTGCAGAGCATGGTACTAGGCACATTGGATCCACCTTCTTCCTTACCTGTTTCTTCAAATCCCCCCATTTTGGGGTAATTACCTTAGGCAAGCTGCAGCTTCTCTGTGCCTCAATTACCTCAAATGTAAAATGGGGATTAAGGCTGTGAGCTCCATATGGGACATGTACTGTGTCCAACCTGATTACCTCATATCTACCCCTCCGGTTAGAACACTGCCTGGCACATAGTAAGTGCTTAACAAATACCATTAAAAAAATCCCCAAGTTCAAGTTCACCTTGGTGGAAAGAGCAGGGGCTTGGGAGTCAGTGGTCATGGGTTCTAATCCCAGCTCAATCAATCAATTGTATTTATTGAGCGCTTACTGTGTGCAGAGCACTGTACTAAGCGCTTGGGAAGTACAAGTTAGCAACATATAGAGACAGTCCCTACCCAACAGTGGGCTCACAGTCTAGAAGGGGGAGACAGAGAACAAAACCAAACATATTAACAAAATAAAATAAATAGAATAGATATGTACAAGTAAAATAAATAAATGAATAAAGTAATAAATATGTACAAACATATATACATATATACAGGTGCTGTGGGGAAGGGAAGGAGGTAAGATGGGGGGGATGGAGAGGGGGAGGAGGGGGCTCCACCACTTGTCTGCAGTGTGACCTTGGGCAAGTCACTTAACTTCTCTGTGCCTCAGTTCCCTCATCTGTAAAATGGGGATTGAGACTGTGAGCCCAACATGGGACAACCTGATTACCTTGTACTCCCCCAGTGCTTAGAACAGTGCTTGGCACATAGTAAGTACTTAACAAATACCACCATTATTATTATTACTCCCTGTTCATGCGGGATACTTGAGCACCCACTGTGAGCCTGGCACTGAAGCAGGTGCTCTGGAGAGTAGATTAAGATTAAAAGACAGTCCCTGTACTTGAAGAATCCACAAACTAATGGGGGAAGTCAGGTCTTAAATTGTATATACACAATACACATTCATACAAACATGAGAAACGGCAGGGTATAGTATAAAAATCACATTCCAGGAAGTCAGGTGACCAGGGTTCTAATCCCAGCTTTACAACTTGCCTACCATATGACCTTGCATTTGTCATTTAACTTTTCTTTGCCTCAGTCTCATCTGAATAATGGGGGGTGAAATACCCACCCCTCCCACATAGACTGAAAGGAACCCTATGTGGGATAGGAACTGCATCACTTGATTATGTTCTATGTACCCCAGTGCTTAGCACAGTGGTTGGCAAATAATAAAGGTTTAACAAATACCATGATTATTACATTCATCTGTGGGAGGAGGAAAAAACAGATACCATGAACGAGAGAAAAAGCATGGGAAGAATGACTCTGGCTTAAATTCTGTGAGCCTGTTGTTGGGTAGGGACCGTCTCTATATGTTGCCAATTTGTACTTCCCAAGCGCTTAGTACAGTGCTCTGCACACAGTAAGCTCTCAATTAATATGATTGAATGAATGAATGATAGTGAGAAAGTCAAAGGGACAAATGCCTGTTGTCAAATTAGCAAAACTCTGCAAATCTTTCTTGGGTTCATGTAGCTTGAGCACGTGTATTCACATTTAGACTTGGAGTCAGTCAATTGTATTTATTGAGAGCTTAATGCGTGGAAAGCACTGCATTAAGCAATTGGGAGAGTACAATAGAACAATAAACAGGCACATTCCCTGCTCACAATGAGTTTATAGTCTCGGAGAAAGGAGGGAGCCCTGAAGGGCAGTGAGATAGTCAAGACAACTACACACAGTAAATTTATTACTGAACAAAGGACATCTGAATATAATCTCAGCAAAGGGCTTCAAATAATAATAATAATAATAATAGTACTTGTTAAGCGCTTACTATGTGCCAAGCACTGATCTAAGCACTGGGATAGATACAAGTAAATCGGGTTGGACATAGTCTCTGTTCTACGTGGGGCTTACAGTCCTAGTCCACATTTTTACAAATGAGGTAACAGGCACAAAGAAGTGAAGTGACTTGACCAAGATCACACAGCAGACATGTCAGAGCCAGGATTAGAACCTAGATCCTTTTGACTCCCAGACCGAGCTCTATCCACAAAGCCACACTGCTTCAATGAATCCTCCTGTTGAAATTATGCCATCCTTTTGATTATTCCTCCAGACTGTAGGATTGTTATGGGCAAGGAATATGTCTGCTAATTGTACTGTGCTGTTGTACTGTGCTCTTCCAAGCACTTAGGACAGTGCTCTGCACGTAGCTTTCAATAAACAACACTGATTGATTACTGTCTTTGATTAGACAGGATCCACTGCCAAGCTACATTCAATTCTCACAAAGAGCTGGAACAAACTCCCAGTACACCCACATCAGCTAGAGTGCAAGAGTTGCTTTCTGGCAAACATTCACGTTCAGGTAAATGCACGCTTTCCTATTCTCCCATGCTGATGCCCCATGCAAATGCCCAAGTGTTTTTTTTTTTTCCCGGTAACGCAATAGGCCAAGTCTAAACAGGCAATGAGATGGGGAGAATATTCCCAAATACCCTAAAATAGGTTTGGCCAAAACATATATTGCATAATCACATCATGGCGGCAGACCCGGGGGCACCTATATTGTGCAGGAAGTGTCCACTCTGAAAAGTGAGAGGCCTAAGTTTTACAGTAAATATAAAGTTTGGTCTACAGCACTAGGGGCCCTCATCAAAACGCCCACAAGTGACACTGTGTTGGGAGGGGCAGGAGGAGGATAACGAAAGTGTGGGCATGGGTCCCAATCTTAGGAACTGGCTGAATTTCCCTCGTAAGACCCAGAGCTGTTCCCTGACATCCTGGCAGTCTGCCCGTCCTCTCTCTCCCTCTACCCTCATCCATTACCCTCCTTGTATGCAGCCCCCAAATGAACAGTGGAGAAAGAAGTCAGACCTCATGCTGGGAAAACTGGACATTCAGTTTATCAAGCGGATGTGCTATGGTTCAGATTCCCGTGGGCCTGGAACTTGGCTCTAAGCCGTGGTTATATGGCTACGAAAACTTGAGTCCAATCTTCACAGCAACAGGTTGGCACCTGTCCTTAGGCCCTGTACGGATTTCAGCAAAGCACAGAATTCTCTACTGGAAAAATCTGTTCTGAAGCTCCGCAGACATGGCTAATAAGTGGCTTAATGATCCTTTTAAAATATTTCCATTTGATCCATCTGGGAGTCTGCTGGAGAAGAAACCTATGGTCTCCAACCCTGGCCACAAAAGGATTTGGAGAGGATGCATGTTACAGCAAGTGCTATTGGGTGTTTAACAAGCCTAGGAAAGGCTCTGCTCCTGAACGAGAAAGCTCAGTTGGCAGACATCCCTTGTGTTTGCACAAGTGGGCAACAGTTGATGCAGACTTGTAGAGACAGTAGTACTTCTCTCGGGAAGGTTAAGAAATTATCCTACTCAAGATATTTGTTTTTTTTTATACAATGATTCAGGAAATATGAAATTATATTCCTCCAAAATCCAAAATGAATCTATTGCTGTTATTAAGTATTCATTTTTCTCAAATAAAACAACTATGGGCTGAGAAGTGTTTTGATAGTACCATGTTTTCTTGCGGACATTTTAAGAAGCATTAAATGCCTCAATTTAGAGTGGCATTTATTTAATGCATACTTTGTATAACTCGTACTAGACACTGAGGGAAATTGCAAGAGAAGTATAAAACTTGACCACCCATTTTGAGGAACTCAGTCTAACAGAAGAGAAGCAAATATGGAACAAAATTTAAACATACATTTATACATAAATACTTAAGTAAAGAAGGTGTAATGAATACTGAGAACTAAGAAGCACAGATACATTCCTTACAGAAATTAGGGTTCCAAAGAAAATGGGGAACAAGCTTTGGCAAAGGGAGTGGGGGTGACTTTCCTGGAGGTAATGGCAATTGCATGAATGATGACCACCTCTGCCACTGGTCTGCTGTGTGACTTGAGAAGCACTTTTTTTTTTTAGTGGCATTTGTTAAGCATTTACTACATGCAGGCACAGTACTAAGCACTGGGTAGATACAAGGTAATTGGGTTGGATCCAATCCACATCCCACATGGGGCTCATAATCTTAATCCCGATTTTACAGATGATGTAACTGATGCAGAGTGAAGGTAAATGACTTGCCCAAGGTCACACAAGCGACAAGTGCCCACGACAAGCTCACAGTCTAGAGGGGGAGACAGACATTAATATAAATAAGTTACAGATATATACATACATATACATGTGCATATACACATGTATGTGCACTTTGGGGATGGGAGGGAGGATGAATGAAGGAGCAAGTAAGAGTGGCACAGAAGGGAATGAGAGAAGAGGAGAGGAGGACTTAGTCAGGAAAGGCTTCTTGGAGGAGATGTGCCTTCAATAAGGTTTTGAAGTGAGGGAGAGCAATTATCCATCTGATATGAGAAGGAAATACTTTCCCAAGTCTTTTGCACTGCAAAATAGGTGCACTGCACCTATTGGATGCTCAGTACTCCTCTCACAGAAATATTTCATAGGACTCAGTTTTTGATCATTTGAATAATGTTCATTTCAACATTCTCCCTAATAATAACAATAACCATATTTGTTCAGTTTTTACTATGTGCCAAATACTATGTGCTAAATACAGTTTTACTATGTGCTAAAAGCTGGGGTAGATGCAAGGTAATCAGATCCAACATGAAGTTCATAGTCTAAGTAGTCTAAGTAGGAGGGAAAACAGCTATAATAATAATAATGATAATAATATAGTGGTATTTGTGAAGTGCTTACTGTGTGCCAGGCACTGTTCTAATCAGGTTGGACACTGTTCCTGTCCACATGGGGTTCACAGCCTCAATCCCCATTTGACAGAAGAGGGAACTGAAGCCTAGAGAAGTGAAGGGACTTGTCCAAATAGCCAAGTGGCTGAGCTGGAATTAGAATCCACATTTTTCTGACTCCCAGACCCAAAATCTTTCCAGTAGGCCATGTTGAATCCCTATTTTGCAGATGAGGGAACTGAGCCCCAGAGAAGTGAAGGGGCTTTACCAAGGTCACAGCAGACAAGTGGTGGAGCTGAGATAGAACCCAGAATCTAACTCCCAGATATGTGTTTTTTCCACCAGATCATGCTGCCTCTCAGAAATTGTCTGCCGTTAAATTAAATGTCAGTGAGATAGTGAAAATTTAGCTACAAATGAGAAAGACATTTCGGAATATGAACTGCCTATTCAAAGTTCACATTTATTCATTCAATCACATTTATTCAACTATCTACAAAATGCAACGAATTCTGGGCTGCTCTTCAGTCTTGCATCTGGGTACTACACTCTTTACATTTTGCCCAGAATAAATGAGGATGAGAGAAGCACTTTAATAACATAGCCAGTAGTTGTATGAGGAACAACAAAATATTTACCACAGACTGGATGGCAGTACAAGTTGCTGAGTTTGGCGGGAGGTATTTTTAAAATATGGCCTGCCAGGGCAAAACATCCTTCATCCCTGAAGGGCTAAGATTCCTGAGCTTTCTGGCCCCACAGGTATGCAAGTCATTTCACAGAATCCACCCATTGGAATCAGAGAGGCTGGCCATGTACAATGTAAGGCATTTTCCTCCCCTTCTCTCAACTCATGACAGCCTCAGATGATAGTTATCATGGTTCCAGGCAGTCCCAATATATTTCTCTTAGGCGTGAGTTGAGGCCTCATAAAAGTTACGCCGAAGAGCTTTCTCTGAAATAGCCTGCGTTAGCAGCCCTGGCAAAGCCACCCAAACCCTCATCTTTTGCTATGCCGATTTACCCAGAGCTTTCTAAAACTCGGAGCTTGTTGCTCAGAAAGTTCCTCACTGTCTCCAACTCGCCCTGGCGAGTGTTCAGCTCCAAAAAGACTTCCCAAATGTGGAGTTGCAAGTTAAGGGTCCGCAAAAATGACAGACTCTCTCCCAAAGCAGCATCTGAATCAAACATTTCACAGACAAACGGAGTCTCTTCATCAGCTAGTACTCACCTTCAGGAATTCAGCTACGCATCGTGTTCTTCCTCTTTCCCAACCTCCTGGCTCCACTTCCAGCAAATGTACTAGTTCAGACCTGCAGTGGAACTTTGTCAGTTCCAATCCCAACAGAGCAGGAGAGATGGTGTCTTGGAAGGGGAAGACTTCCCAGTCATGTGTCCCATGTCAGCTTTCTTTCAACATGGGACCAATTCCATAGAGAAAGCGGGCGTGGCATTGAGAACATGAATATTCTCCTGTACCCTCAGTCACCTCAGGGAAGAAAGTGGTGCGGCTTGGCAGCAGAGGTACAAGCTAGCACATAGGAAGCTGGAGGCGTCACCCTTAGGAATGATAGCCTGTTTCATAATCACTCAATGATTATCTAAGAGGATAGGGCATGGGACTGGAAGCCAAAGACCAGAACTCTATACCCAAAAATGTCACTCTTTTAGGGCAACCCTAGAAAGGACTCTTCCCGTAGGCACTTACAAACAGAATCAAACACATTTACTGAGCACATATTGTGCGCAGAGCACTGTTCTAACTGCTTGGGACAGTCCAATATAAGAGTTGGTAGACATGCTCCCTGCCCACATTGAGCAAAATGCTATCTACTGCCAAGGATTGATGATAATAATAATAATGGTATTTGTTAAGTGCTTACTACATGCCAACCGCTGTTCTAAGTGCTGGGGTAGATACAGGGTAATTAGGTTATCCCACGTGGGGCTTACAGTTTTAATCCCCATTTACAGATGCGGTAACTGAAGCACAGAGAAGTTAAGTGGCTTGCCCAAAGTCACACAGCTGATAAGAGATGGAGCCCGGATTAGAACCCATGACCTCTGACTCCCAGGCCCATGTTCTTTCCAATAAGCCACATTACTTCTCTAAAGGAAAATGATGGGAGGATAAAGTGCATGAAACATTTCGTTTCTTGAAAGAAAAGCACCCTAAAAGTCACATTATCATTACTACTACCACCAGTGACAAAGTTCCCAGATCCGATGGTATATATATGAAAAAAATCTACAAAAGGGGAAGATTTGTTTTTCTCCACACCAACACAGACTTCTTCAATACATCAAACCACAGAACTTCAAAAACATCACCATTATTGGATTCCCCTTTTAGACTGTGAGCCCACTGTTGGGTAGGGACTGTCTCTATATGTTACCAACTTGTACTCCCAAGCGCTTAGTACAGTGCTCTGCACACAGTAAGCGCTCAATAAATACGATTGATGATGATGATGATGATGATGGAGAGCAGAGGGGGATGAGGGAAGGATAGAGGGGGACACAAGGAGCAAAGAAAGAATACAGAGCGGGAATAGGGAGGGAACAGACCTGACCATGAGAGAATAACAAACAGTGAAGTGAAGGGAAATATTTACAATTACATGATATATGGAGGATTATCAGCCAATAATTTAGCTCCAAAGATTTTTTTTAATCATCATCATAATAATTACAGTATCTATTAAGCACTTAACTATGTGTAAAGCACTTTTCTAAGTGCTGGGGTAGATACAAGTTAACAGGTCAGACACTGTCCCTGTCCCACATGGGGCTTGTATTCTAAGTAGGAGGTACAGCAGGTATTGAATCCCCATTTTACAGATGAGGAAACTGAGGCACCCAGAAGTTAAGTGGCTTGTCCAAGGTCACATACACAGTAGGCAAGAGGCAAAACTCGGATTACAACTCTGCTCCTCTGACTTCCGGGCCCAAGCTCTTTCTATTAGGCCTCACTGTTCATCATCATTATTGTGTTGTGTCATCTTCTAATTCAAAGGATAGATAATACACAAAGTACAGATACACACATATAGCATATATATATATATACACATATAGCATATATATATATATATATATATATCTCAGTACTGACATGCATAAAGCATATATAATATGCAATAGTAATTATTCAGCATCTGTGTGCAGAGAACTGTACTAAACGCTGGGGAATGTACAATGGAAGATGCACTCACTGTCTCCGAGAACTTTTCAGTGTATTGATACACACATACACATCACTGCAGTTATTGTTCTTACATAATGTACACGCATCACTGTAGTTATTGTTCTCAATTTTCAGCATTTCATGTACTGAATATATCCAAATCACACCACAATATTCACATAACAAAACCTCCACAATGTACCTAACTTGTTTATGCAACAATTCAAATACATTTTTAGAGGGCCAAGCAAGCTTTTCTTTAGGCTCACTTTCATTTTACTCCACCCTTCCCTTTCAACTATTTTGTGCTTGTCTGCTCAAATGGGTTGCTCCTGCTCCTTTGCCTTTTAGAGGTGACATGTTCTCCCAAGTTTTTCTTGGACAGGGGAGAAAAGAGTGGAAAGGATAATCAGTGAAACAACATTGTAAAGCCCTTTATCTCCAGATCTCCATTACAGAGCCACATCACACCCAGGCTTGCTCCCATCTGCCTAGGTGGTAATTATCTCTTTATAGCTATGTAAAATTTCCTAAACTGACCCCTTTGGGATAGGATTTTTCCAATGTACAGAGTGATCATAAGAATGTCATTCTGTGCCAAGTAGTTGTCCACTATATCCTGGAATCCTAATAAACAAACCCAAATCTAGTCCAAAGGGTAAACTTTGACAGTAATATATAATCCTTTGAAGTTGCCTCATGGATGGACATAAATCTTGTACAATATGGATTGATGCAGCCATGTGATGGGACGAACAAACATATTATAAGCAATTTCAAATAGATAATGTTGAGATAGTCTATAATACAATAATTGGGACAGAGTGCAGGATCTTAGTGTGGGCTAATCAATTGAGAAGTGACATGGCCTAGTGGAGTCAGAGGACCTGGGTTCTAATCCTGACTCTGCTACTTGCCTGCTGTGCGGCCTTGGGCAGGTCACTCCATTTTTCTGTGTCTCAGTTATCTCATCTGTAAGATGGTTGGGTAAGAATGTGAGCCCCATGTGGGACAGGGGCTATGTCCCACCTCGCTATCTTGTATCTTCTCCAGAGCTTAGTACAACTGTTTTGGGTTTTTTATGGTATTTGTTAAACATTTACTATGTGCCATGCACTATAGTAAACCCTGGGTTAGACACAAGATAAACGGGTTGGACACAGATTAAGCACTTAAATGGGCATTTTTCAAAAAACAATTAACAGCATTTATTGAGCCCCTATTGTTTATAGGTCACTGTACTAGGTTGTTGGAAGAGTATAATTGAGTAAAAGACATGGGCCCTATTCTCAAGGTGTTTACTTTCTAACGGAGGAGTTGGGGAGATTAGATAAAAACCATTCATTAGCACTCTGACTCAATAGATACTGTAAATAATATCAAGTTTAAATTCATCTGTATCAAGGTTATACACAAGTGCTCAGGTGTATCAACAAAAATGCTAAGGGTTACTTTTGGCTTGATGCTACTTGGGCAGATAGAACATAAGTAGGAGAAGCTTCTTGAAGCAAGTGGATTTTCAGAAGGGTGATGAAGGATAGGAAGAATGGTAGCCTGGTGGATTTGAAGGAGGAGGTAAATTACAGCAGGAGGAAGGGCAGGAGCAAGGGGTGGAAGGTGGTAGAGTTGAGAATATGGCCTAGTGAAAACATGAACTTGGGAGGAATGAAGAGTTCAAACTGAGGCATGGGAGAGAGAGTCAAGAAGCAGCGAGCTTATGGAATGCCCCAAAGTCAACGATCAAGCTTTTCTGCTTGATGGGGAGAGGACTAAATAAGCATTGGAGGCTTTTGAGGAATGGAGAGATGTGTGCAGCATGACATTTTGGAAAAATAGTTGAGGCAGCAGAGTAGAATATGGGCTGGAGAAAACAGAAGCTGGAAGCAGGGAGGCCTGTGAAGAGATTAGCCTAATTAGTATAAGCCAAATACCTATATGATATTAGTGGCCACTTGGAAGAGGAGGAAGGGGCAACATAATTTAATGACAGACTGAATTTAAGAGTTAAAAGATGGTGAAGAGCCTGAGAATTCCACAGTTGCAGGCTTCGAAGGACAGGGAAGATAGGTGTCAATTGAGATGGAAATTCTAGGTAGAGGAAGTAGTCCAGTTATTACAGTGCTTAGTACGGCACCTGGCACATAGCAAGCCCTTAAATACTGTAAAAAAAAAAAAAAAAAAAGAAGAAGAATTGATTAAAAAGGGAAGATGAGATTTTTAAAATATACTGGGCTTGTAAGTGCTGGTGGGACATCCATGAGACGATATCATGGAAACAAGAGAATATGTGAGACTGTGGGAGGTGTTGAGAGCTCAGGTTTTGCAAGCAGACTTGAGGTGGTAGCTCTCTCCAGTAGAAGATAGGGTCAATGTGAACCAAACTATACAAAAATATAAGAAATATAGGAAAGACTTTCAAATGTGTTTTCAACATTAAAGTGTCATTCTCTTTAAAGGGTAGGCAGTGCATGGTGCAATGGCTCTTCAAATTGGAACACCATTCAGTAGAATAAAATAATGCATGCTTTCACAACTCAGTCAAAGCAGAAAGAAGAGGCGGGATTTGTCATTTTAACTGTTACAATAGTAATGGTTGCGACCCAACATTATCTTAAGCACTAACTGGGGAGGCGAATGATCTTAGTCAAGGCAGAAAAGCAGAATTCTAACATGAAGACCTGGAAATACATGAGAGAAAAAAAGATCAAGGAAACAAGAACCGGGGGTGGCGGGGGTGGGGAATGCTCACAACTAGCCCTGAAACAATGTATTTTTTCCCCTTCAGAGAGAAAAAGAAAACAAAACACCTCAGTGTTTTCACAACAAACCATTTGCCAGATTACAGCTGAAACCAACCTAGAAAAGTGCTACAGAGTTGATTGCTGTTAAGCAAGAAAAATCCTCCAAATATTCAATGGAAATCAGTCCCTTGATAATCCATGCCTAAACGAAAATCTTAGAATTTAAGTAAAAATATGACTTTCCCTGCACCTGCTTCTTTGTTTTCCTTCCTGCTTTGTCTTCTGGTATGATGATTCACCCAGGTCCCTTAGCTTTTATGTGAGATTCAAAACTTTCCCATGACTTTATTCAGGAATAAAGGGGCAGCCATGTGAGCTTGAACATCTTTGAGCAGACCTGAGCAGCAGATGAGGCAAATCAATGCAGACGCTCTTTCAGATTACCACACTTAAGGAGTCAGAAGGACTTGGGTTCTAATCCCAGTTCTGCCACTTGTATGCTATGTGACCTCGGGCAAGTCACTTAACCTCTCTGTGCCTCAGTTCCCTCATCCGTAAAATGGGAATTAAGACTGAGACCCAAATTGTGTCCCACCTGATTAGCTTTTATCTACCCTAGCACTCGGTATAGTGCCTGGCACATAGTAAGCACTTAACAAATGTTATTTTAAAAATTATGTTTCTAAATAAACATTTTTAAACCCCTTCCTTCAGAGAGTTATGAAAACAGTAGAAGACTCCTCTCCAACAGCTACACTGTAGGTACCAAAGCACTTGACACATAGTAAGTGCTTAACGAACACCTTAGTTATTATTATCATGGATAAATTTACATCAGAACAAACCCTGAAATGGTGTGAAGACAAAAATGGCATTAGGATAGCTGGATAGTCATGTGGCTACACTCTTTCCTAATCCCCACAAAAAGCAGAGCCAATCTGGGCAAGGCCTAACTGGAATCCACCAAGCTAAATCTGCTATGGCCTTGGGCCCACTGACTTGAAACCACTAAAATCTACAGAAACACAAATTTTCCAAAGCTGGATTAAAGGATTTGTTTTTGTTGGGCTGCAAAAATGTGTGACTATGGTCCTAGGCTGCAAATCACACATTGGGTCTCTCTCTTTCTCCCTGTGCTAGGTGAGAGTTGCATTTGTGACTGTTTACAAAAAAAGGATATGTACTGTCAACCCAGCATCTGGAGCACAGTGTCTAAACATCTGGAACGCAATGTCCAGAGCCCCCAAAGTTTTTGCACTTCGCTTTCTTACAGTGCTAAATTTAGCACCATCCCCCCCACCCCCTGAGGATAGCAGGGTCTCATTCAATGGGCTTTTGCCATTGGAATTTGCTCTGGAAATTATTTCATTCCAGAGGATGAGAATTTGGTCCCTAAGAGAATAAGCATACTACTGCACTCTGTCAAGCACTAACAAAGAAGTTCAGAGGATCAGACCTCTAAGCTCTCTAAGTTTACAGCCATTCTCTGTGGCAGATGCTTGGACAATGTACTGAATTCCCAACCTTGCAGTCAGGTTCACGTGGGTCACAAAAGTGATCCCAGGAATCCTCTGAATGTCCTCTTCCATGTGTAGGCTATTCAACCCAAAAAGGGACTTGGCATTGTTCCAATGTGGGGTGGCATAAGGAATGGCTCCTAACCAATTTCAGATCTACTCAATCATTCGATTGTTTTTATTGAGCACTTACTCTGTGCAGAGCACTGTACTAAGTGCTTGGAAAGTACAATTCGGCAACAAATAGAGACAATGCCTACCCAACAATGGGCTCACAGTCTAGAAGGGGAGAGACAGAAACAAAACAAAAGAAGTAGACAGACATCAATAGCATCAATATAAGTAAATAGAATTATAGATATGTACACATAATTAAATAGAATAATAAATATGTACATATATACACTATTGCTGTGGGGTAGGGGGTAGGGCAGAGGAAAAGGGGGGGCTCAGTTTGGGACAACACAGTAAATTCAGTCATGAACTCTCCCTGGGAAAGAGGAAGAATGATCCAGGGAACCCTAGACCTGCGGATTACGAGCACAGCCTATGGAAAGAGCCTGGGCCTCAGAGTCCAAGGATATGGATTCTGATCCCGACTCTGATAATTGCTTGCTGTACGACCTAGGGCAAGTCACTAAACTTCTCTGTGTCTCAGTTTCCTCAACTGTAAAATCAGAATTCAATACCTGTTCTCTCCCCTACTTAGACTCAGACTCATAGTGGACAGGGACTGGGTCCAACCTGATTAATGTGTATCTACCCCAGTGCTTAGAACAGTGCTTGACATGTAGCAACCACTTAAGAAGAAGAGGAATATTTGTCACTGGCTCTCTGAGTTATTATCAAGCAGGAGATGGACTCAATTAGAGAAGCAGTGTGGCCTAGTGGAAAGAGCGTGGGCCTGGGATTCAAAAGGATCAGGGTTCTAATCTCTGCTCTGCCGCTTGTCTGCTGTGTGACCTAGGGTAATCACTTAACTTCTCTGTGGCTCAGTTATCAAATCTGTAAAGTGGGTAGTAAGATTGAGTCCCAAGTTGGTCCGGGACTAGGTCCAACCTGATTAACTTGCATCCACCCAAGCGCTCAGAAGAGTGCTTGACACACAGTGCTTAATAATAATAATAATAATGATGGCATTTATTAAGCACTTACTATGTGCAAAGCACTGTTCTAAGCGCTGGGAATGTTACAAGGTGATCAGGTTGTCCCACGTGGGGCTCACAGTCTCAATCCCCATTTTACAGATGAGTTAACTGAGGCACAGAGAAGTTAAGTGACTTGCCCAAAGTCACACAGCTGACAATTGGCGGAGCCGGGGTTTGAACCCATGATCTCTGACTCCAAAGCCCGTGCTCTTCTCCACTGAGCCATGCTGCTTAATACAATGATAATCATAATAATTAACTTATTTCTACCCCAGTGCTTATTATATTGCCTGGAACACAGTAAGCACTAAAATACCGTAAAGACAAATCTGACATCTGAACTGGTTTTGGAATAGCTGAGGTCCTAGAGACTAAGCAAATGTTAAGTGAAGGGAATCTCTGCATCTTCCAGCAATTAAGTGAACTCCCAGGAGTTGTGTTACCCTTGAGGTGAGTGTGGCAAACAAATTCGTTTCTACTGATAAGTTTATCAGTATCCTGAGGCAACTTCACAGTGATACCCTGGTTGGGTCAAAGTTGAAACTGTCTTGCCTGATCCTTTCTCCAAAGCTAACAAAGTAAAGCAGGGTCATGTAATAGACCCATTCTTACCCACCCTGATCTTCACAACCCTGCTCAGGGATATTGCAAAGAATGTAAAAATTAGTGTTGGAATCTTCTGAGAAACTCAGCTCAGCAAGCTACAAGCATCATCGCAAGTTCTTTAAAGAGACAGTAGCTGCTATTTTAATTTTCTTCTGGAAGGACATAAACAAAATGACACAAATAATTGTGACCAGCTTTACAATAGCAACCCTCTCCAAACTAGCAATTGGGTTAGAGACCAAGGTCAGGCACTAGACTTGACTGGAATTCCCTAGACACTGCCAGAGATTTTCATCAGTGAAGCAGAGCTAAATGTTGTCCTGAGTTTTGCTCCCAGGAAGCACTCTATCCAAAGATGTCTGCATAGAAAAAAAAATGGAAAGCCAAATCAAGAAAGCGAGAATGACTCTGGAAAACTAACTATGAGGTATTAATCAGCATAGCCCACAGGAAAGAAGCAGCGTGTCCTAGTGGATAGACCATGGGCCTGGGAATCAGAGGATCTGGGTTCTAATCCAGGATCCACCACTTGTCTGCTTTGTGACCTTGGGCAAATCACTTAACTTCTCTGTGCCTCAGTTTCCTCATCTGTAAAATGGGTATTATGACTGCATGTGAGCTGCATGTGATACAGGACTGTATTTGCTCTCACCACCTTGCTTCTACCCCAGCGTTTCATACAGTTTCTGGCACCCAGTAAATGCTCAATACCATAATCATTACTAATGATGAGTCTGTTGCAAGCCCAGACAATGGAATGAAAGTAGATTGAAAATAAAGTATGGATAAAAAAACAGTACTAAACAGTAACCCAGTTCAAGTTAGCCATCAGCAGGAATAGCAATATCAAACTAGTGAAAACAAGGCAGAAAACTGATTCATTCACTTGGAACTTATAGGGGCATATAAGGCATACAAATTCATCAGCCAAGGAAGTAATGAGAAATAAACTGTCCATTGAAAATCAGTGAGGTAGAAGTGAGTCTTCTTCATATACACCTCTCAAGTGCTTTAAACAATGTACTGCACTTTAACCTCACAACATTCTTGTGAGATAGAAAGAGGCAGGTATTTTATAGCTGAGGAAGTTGAGGTATAGAGCAAAATAGCTTCCTCAACAAGCCTCTTAGAACTCCCTCCCTTCCTAAATCTGATAGATCACAGTGTTCCCCACATTCAAAGCCTTCCTAAAGTCCCACCTGTTCTAACAAATCTTCCCAACATCCTAGATCTTATCAGCCCAATGGAACACTTATGAGTTTATTTATATTTATTTATTTATATCCATCCTCACCACTAGTAATAGTCATGGTGTTTATTAAGTACTTACTATATGCAAAGCACTGTATTAAAAGCTGGGAAAAGTAGATCCACAGGTGAAAATAAAAGACATCATCCCTGGCCCTCAAGGGACTCAATCTTACAAATAAATGAGAGGATGAGGAAGGGTGACAGACATATATGGAAGGGTGAAACAATAGAAACACAACACAATATCAAGGACAAGAAGAAGAATAACTGTAACAAGGGGACAGGGTACTGTGGCTAGAGGAGCAGAGTTTTGATTCCTCATGACGTAGAGTCCAACAATTACAACTTTGGCCTTAGTCATGGTCACAGTGGTAGCCATAGTGTCCCAAAATTATGAAAGGTGAGGCCACCTCATGCTGTAGCAACTTCCTCACTCTCCCGGCTGAGGAAGAAGGGCCTAATGGAAGTCCCTGTGGTGTGGAGAGGGGAGGAAAAGTAAGGGGTGGCCAATCTCCCATGCTGCAGGCCCTGCAGGTCCAAATTAGTGGGGCTGGCTGTGGCTTCTTGTTGAGTATGTCTATTCAATTGTACAGTCATTAATTTGGACTACTGTAAATATTTTTATGTTTGTTCCCCCACTAGAGTGTACGTTACTTGGAAGCAGGCAATGGGTCCCTTCTTAATTGTGTGCTTCTCAGGAGCATAGTTCACCGTAATGCACCAAGTGACAATACTGCTACCACTGCTAAGGCTAGAATCCAGACTCCTAGTTCCCAGGAAGACCATATTTCCACAAGACCATATGGGTTTTTCTAAATATCGATAATATTGACCATGACATAAAGCTACAGTAGGTTAAAATAGCAGGTATATCCTTACCAAACTTAGTCTCTAATAAAAAGGCAAGATACTAATCTTTCTAATCTTTCTAATTTAATTAGATACTAATCTAATTAAAATCTTTCCCCTGAATAGTATTTGTGGTAAGTGAAGTGTTTTTGCACTCTTACTAGCCTACGTAAAGAATACTGAGACACATATTACACAAGGTTATAATATATATTTAAAAAAAACAGTCAACAAATTCAACTCCACTATTGGGCTCTCTTGGAATTTGATTTTAAAAACCAACCACAGCATGAAAAAATAAATACCTGATTAGAGGGCAGACACATCTTGCCAAACCTATAACTTGTGAAGGGTTTCATTTCAGGAATTCATCTACAGCCTGTAAGCTAAACGACTCAATTTGCTCTTCTCTTCCCTTTCAATTAGGGAATATGATAATGACCCCCAACACAAATGATGGACTAAACCCAATCCAACTTGATCCCGTCATGGATCCAGAACTCTGCAGTGCTTCCATCATTTTTGTAAAAAGAATTCAAGTGAAATGTGGCAGAAATAGCAGCCATAGCCCTCACGAAAAGGGAATATGATTGAAGACCCAGAACTTGGCAGGGACGATGAACAATTTCCTTATTAAGACAATCAATCAAACACCCTTCTCCTGCCTCCTGCTCTCCCTGACACTCCATCAAATGAAGTCAGATGCTTTTCAACTCCTATTAAAATCTCCAATTAAGACAAGAAAGACCACAGGAATAAAGATGAGGTTCAGGAAAAACCATGGTCAAGTCTGTGGACTCTGCTTGCTCCATACGCAGAATTAGGAGAAAATGCACCTTCGAGACTTAACCGCAAGTGCTACTGCCCCCTCAGAAGAAATCAATGTGGCAAGGGAAGGAGGGACCTCCAGAATACTTAGAATCCACTGTAAAATATTTGTCGAAGTACAAATATAAGTACCCAGCTAAATTTGAATGAGTAATAAGAGGAAGAACAGAATCTGAAAAATATGGCCAGAAAAATAGAAGAGTTGACTCTCAAGCAAAATTTGGCATCACTAAAAATCCTTGATAACTTTAATAAATGAAAGACAGAATCTGAAAAATATGGCCAGAAAAATCGAAGAGTTGGCTCTCAAGCAAAATTTGGCATCACTAAAAATCCTTGATAACTTTAATAAATGAAAGACAGAAGACTAAATACATCATGTGATGTCTAGTGGGCTGACTCCTTGGTGACAGTCATTTCCCACTGACTGGAAATTGCTCCTTAGCAGCAACAATGGCAGTGCCAATACTTGCTAATGACAACAAATACTAAGCTGCCTTATTCCCTCTGCTACCTTATTGAGAAATACCTTTTTATGAGATTTATTATAAAGAACAAGGCACTTTGAACAATGCTTGATTTCCAGAATGTTAAACGAATTGTGAGCTATAATGGCACTTTCCTGTGATGCTATCTATATAAAGATGAAGCTTTATGGAATCATAACTGGAAGTGACTTCAATAGATCATCAACACAATTCATACTTCAAGATAGGGTTACACCAAGTTATGCCTAAAATATGTTTTGATTTTGTATAGTGGTTGTTAATCTTCATCTCTTATGCTGTTTTAATGTTTTATTGTTTCACTGCTCCCAATATGTCTGCCTCTAGTCCTCGCCTCCATCTACAGTCATAGGCTGTGAGCCCTTTGAGGGACAGGGTCCCTGTCTTATTCCCACCTGTATATGCTATCCTGGTGCTTAGTACAGTGCTTTGCACACAGTAAGTGCATATGAAGTGCTAAACTATTTTAGACTAGTAGTCCTTTACTTAAAATTGATTGGTTACACTATTCCACACTTGCATGTGTTTTCTTTGGATGAAGACCTTAGCCTTTATTAGGAAAAACCAAATTCACTTCACTGAGATTTTGCCTTTCCTCAGAATGCAGTCCCAGTATAAAATGAAGGTTACTTGTATGCCTCTAAGAGGCATGACAAAAACCCTCAAAAAAAGGGTAAAGATTCCTAAGACACCATTATTTCAGAACTACTGATTCAATGTTCTATTTATCCTTGTTAGAACCCACAGGAAATTACATTTATGCCAGGTTTATACTGTCAGCTTTTCTAGCGTAAATTTTTTCTTCTTTCCCATGCTTAATAAATCCATAAGAGATACACTTCATTGCACTGAATGTGAAGTATTAAGCATGTCATGAATGAATTTATTTTAAAAAAGTGAAGGCTGCTATATATTGTTCTTTTATCTTATTCCAAATGATAAAAGTGATGAGAAAAAAAATGGAAAATTCTAAATCAAACCTCTAGAGGGACTTGTTAAAACAGAAAAGATTTTCCTTGAAATGTGTGTGTACTGGCCTTATCTATTTTCATCTCTGTTCATTCACTGATTCATTCAATCGTATTTACTGAGTGCTTACTGTGTGCAGAGCACTGTACTAAGTGCTTGAAAAGTACAATTCGACAACAGTTAGAGACAATCCCTACCCAACAACGGGCTCACAGTCTAGAAGGGGGAAACAGACAACAAAACAAGTAGACAGGCACCAATACCATCAAAATAGATAAATGGAATTATAGATATATACACATAATTAATAAAATAGAGTGACAAATATGTACAAATATACACAAGTGCTGTGGGGAGGGGAAGCGGGTAGGGCAAAGGGAGGGAATGGGGGTGTTGGGGAGGGGAGGAGAAAATGAGCCCACTGTTGGGTAGGGACTGTCTCTATATGTTGCCAACTTGTACTTCCCAAGCGCTTAGTACAGTGCTCTGCACACAGTAAGCGCTCAAATACAATTGATGATGATGATGATGACTTTGGTATGCTCAAGCTCAGTTTAAAGACAGCAACCATATTTGCAATTGCCACTTTATAACGTCTCATGTCTTAATTTAAGCGATGTAACACCTGAGAGCAGGGTTACGTTGACAGGTTACAATATTCAACAGTACAAAAATGATTTAATAGAAAAGGTACTGTTTTCCTCAAAATTCTCACCATACTAAAAGAAAGTAAAAGACCATTAAATAGCCCTTTTCTTGAAAACATGCCCAGTTTGAACATTTTTAGTAAACTTTATAGTCCTTTGATTCTCCAAGCCAAAAGGAACCATACAAATGAACAGCTTCCTTCTCTTTTTTTCCATTGCAATAATTGTTTAGAAAGATGACGAACACTTTTCCTCATTTCAACAAAGACTAAATATTTACGGAATTTCGCACCTTTGAAAATTCCAAAAGAAAATGAATGAACCTCTTTAGTTTGAGATGTATTTTTAAAATAGGTGTTTTTAATACCACTGGCAAGTTTGAGGAAAGCAGAAATTCAGAAGTAGTACTGATTAACTCTGGAAAACATTTTAACTCTAAACACTTTCATGACATCTACAAAAGCCATCAAAATACTGTAAATCATGAGGTCCCTCAATCAGTTAATCTTCATTAGACTAAAGAAAATAAAATGAGATTTCAGAGAACAGTAAAGACATAAATTCTCAAAGTCAGCGACTATAACAGCTTGACAAAGATTAATTTGGCAAAGAATTAATGAAGGGCAGTATCACTTACCTTAATTACAGGAAGAGGAAAAAAGCAATTAGGAAGTTTCATCTACATCCTTCCTCAAATTGGTATAAATCGCCATAGCTTTTGACTTTGAACTCTAAAGGGAGAAAAATACAAAAAGCCTCAAAATTTGTACTTGCAAAATCTTGATGATATACATTAAATCTGTAATTAGATGGTGCAGTTAAAAAGAATTGTAGACATAAGATTTTTAAGCTTAAAAATAGGACTTTCAAATCTACAGAAACCTTGGTTTAGATATAAGAACCCTGGAAAGAATTGTCTTCTTTATCGAATGATGCAAAGGATCAGAAGCTAAAATCTTCAAACAAGAGAAATATCACGCACAGCTATACTGAATTACTTGGAAAAGCCCTTTAGGAAATAAACATTTAATCCCCTTCAGCTCCCAAAAGTACATTAGTTGGAGTCACCTACTGACCCTGTTTCATTTGCCTCGGACCCTACAGTACTTGCCAAAGTAATACTTGTGCCTTAAAAGCTCTGGTTAGTAGTTCAGCCGCTGAGCTTCACTGAATGGATCATGTTCAGCTCTCCGATTTCCAAGAGGCCAATTTTTTTTTTTAAGTTTTGTGGAATCAAATGATTAAAAAAAAATCTTCACATAAGCTTTCCTCGAGGGGGTTAAAAAAAATCCATAAGCTTCAAATTTACTGGGCAGGATCGGGAGGGAGCCTGCCCCCGCCCCCCAAAAAAGGCAGCTCTTTCTGATGTGTCAAAGACCCCACTGTGTAACAGACACAGTGAAATGAGTTGTTAAACTGAAATGGCCTGGCTGAAGACAGGTTTTCCATGGGCTCTCAGCATCGTCTCCCTGGGCTGGATGGAGATGGTCCCAGTGTCCCAGCCCTCTTACACAGCAGCTGCATTACTTCAAGAAGCAATCTCTCAGGAGGATCATGCCTAGACTAACACCATTCATCTGGTTCTGTTCATGTTCTTTGGGCAGTACGACTCACGTAGAAACATTTATTCATCATTATGGGAGGAGAATTTTTTTTTAAAAAGCAAAACCTTCAATACACACCCATGGAGGAGATAGCAATTTGGGGAGTCAGGGAAGAGAACAATAATAATAATAATAATAAATAATAATGGCATATGTTAAGCGCTTACTATGTGTCAAGCACTTTTCTAAGCACCGGGGTAGATACAAGATAATCAGGTTGTCCCTTGTGGGCCTCACAGTCTTCATCCCCATTTTACAGATGAGGTCACTGAAGCACAGAGAAGTGAAGTGACTTGCCCAAAGTCACACAGCTGACAAGTGGCGGAGCCAGGATTAGAACCCATGACCTCTGACTCCCAAGCCCTGGCTCTTTCCACTGAGCCACGCTGTGTTGCTTATGTCACAACCAAATCTGACTTCTCGTCCTTCTTGATTCCCCCTACAGTTTGAAGAAAAAATGCTAGGAGTAACTGAATTCATCTTCCTCAACAGGCATCAACAAAATTACCTTGGATGTATTGTGCAGTACTTTTCATAATGAACAAATTTTGATCAAAAAAGTTTGATTGACCGATAATGTCTGTACTGATAAGAAACACAAGGCTTTGAGATTATTTTCCCAGTAATACTACTACTACTAAGGTAGTTGTTAAGCAGTTAGTATGTACCAAGTGACTCCTGTACTAACACAGGCATTCTACCTCATTTATCCTGGTGATGTGGTAGGGGCAGACAAAATAAGCAGTTTACAGATAGGTTAGCTGAAGCATAGGGTAGGTAAAATCAGTCATTAAATTAGCCACTGGTAAAAATTAAGTCTAGAATTTAGCTCAACTTACTCCCAGTTCCATGCTCTTTCTAATAGACCACATGGCCACCCTGTAAAACATTACATAAGCTCATCTCCAGACTGTAAAGTTGTAGTGGGCAGAGAACTTATCTACCAATGCTGTACCAACTCTCCCAAGCACTCAGTAAAACACTTCACACAGTAAATGCGCTATACCGCTGATTGATTTCATCTTGATGAATATATAATTTCTTTTCTTTCTTTGATGCACACCTCCCTAATCCACTATGCACCAAAACTTGGATATGACAAGAGCTATTATAAAAAATACCATCAGGCAGTTTAAGCTCCAACTTTGCTTTATGTGCTTTTCCCAGGATTTTACCACCAAATCAATGATTGCTTTCCTCCTTCCATATACCAAGCGTAACAGGCCTAGGCGTCACAAGGACCTGAGTTCTAATCCCGACTCTGACACTCGTCTGCTGTGTGATCTTGAGCAAGTCACATAACTTCTCTGTGCCTCAGTTCACTCATCTGTGAGGATTAAAACTGTGAACCCCACATGGATCATGCACTGTGTCCAAACTGACTAGCTTATATCTATTCCAGTGCCTTGTAGAGTGTGTGGCACATATTAAATGCTTAAACACCATTTAAAAAAAAAGATTATTTTACTCCCACATCCTAAATCCTCTATCAAAGTGATAAACAACCAATGGGTAGGTGCCAGTCTTGTCCCTTCATGTTCTCTTCTATGTTGGCTTTCTATCGTTCTCCATCATCCTTAATGCTCCTCCTCAAAGGCATGCATGTGTGTGATTTGTGCTTTTCTAATAAATTTTTGCCTTAAAAAATGACAGACAGCCAAAAGGAGAGCAGAGTCAAAGTGAAACATTCGTTTGAGCCCAAGCCTCAACTGTCTCTCATACCTGAAAATAAATAATGAAGTTTCAGGGCCTATACCCTAGATGTTAAAATGATTTTACAATGGTGTTTTCAACCTTTCAAGTCTAAATCACTTACATTTCTCCTTAGGTCTTCAGAACCATTTCTTTCTCTTGGGATGCTGAATCACTGACACCCTAATATTTTTTTTACTCTCTGAGTCAAAAGAAAATGTTCTTATGCACTAAGTTGGTTTATCAACAAAAGCCCAATAAAGAATCAATCCACACCTTATTCAAATCAGTTCTTTTGGTGGGTTTTTTTTTTTAACTCAATAGACAATGTTCATAGTTTTTATAGTCTACATATTCTGCTCCTTAATGCCTTATTTACTTAGTGGACAAAGCATGGGTGGGCCTGGGAGCCAGAGGATATGCTCCACCTGCTCCACCACTTGCCTGCTGTGTGACCTTGGGGAAATCACTTAACTTCTCTGTACCTCAGTTTAAACTGCAAAATGGGGATTCAATATCTGTTCCTCTCTCCTACTCAAACTGTTGACTCCAAATGGTACAGGGACTGTATTCAGCCTGATTAACTTGTATCTACCCAGGTGTTTGACATATAGGAAATGCTTAACAAATGCCATAAAAAGAGGTACCAAAAGGCAACCTCACAATGCAAGTGTCTTATTAAGCAGAGATTTGTAGGATGCACGGATCTCACTGACCCTCTAAGGAAATGATACAACAAAGAGAAAAGGAGAAACAGGAAAAGGAAGCAGAATGCTTTTCACCTTGGTCTTAAAAAGTCAAGTTTTGGTCATTCCAAATCCTCAGCCTAATGGAAAATGCATTTTTGAAGTTATTCATTCAGTCATATTACATGCTTACTGTGTGCAAAGTGCCGTACTAAGCACTTGGGAGACTACAATATAACACAGATCTTAAGGCCAAAAGAGAGGAACAGACACTCTAAAATTCAGTTTAAACACTAATTCCTCCTAAAAAGGTGAATCTGATATCACAGGGAGCAATCCCATTCCCCGTCAGATGCGTCCCTTCTGCGATCCATAGTTTGCCACTGTTGTCTGGGAGAAGTAGGAAGGAAGAAGGATAGGGACTGTTGCCCAGAGCCTCACTGCTGAAGGACCAGAGTACTGTAGTTTTAACAGGTAAGAAAGCCCAGAGGACTCCAATTCACAAATTAACAGGGCCTGCCATGTCTGGGCAGCTTTTTCCCTGGTTCAGCTGGAGCACCCTGACATGTGGCTGCCTTTTCACTGCAGCAGTATTCTTGCCTTTTTTGTGGTGGTGAGGAGAGGGGTTGGGTTTTTTGGGCTCTTATTCAAGAGGCCTTCATGGTGGGTAGTCCCATCTCCCTCCTACCTTTGACATTCCCTTCCGCTCCACATCCCTCTGGAAACTCAAGGTGCATTCCCCAAAGAAATCTGCTAATTCAGGTCCTGTCCTTGCTACAGATCTACACCCATGCTCAGTTCAGTTCCCATTCTATCTAGTGTGAATCACACAAAGTCTTTTTAAGAGTTGAGCATTTTTTTTCAGTAGTATAAGTCAAGTGCTTATTATGTGCCAGGCACTGTAGTAAGCACTAGGGGAGATACAAGCTAATAAGGTTGGACACTGTCCATGTCCCACAGGGGGCTAACAATCTTAATATCCATTTTACAGATGAGGTTACTGAGGCACAGAGAAATTAAGTGACTTGCCCAAGGTCACGCAGAAGACAAGTAATGGAGCAAAATTAGAACCCAGGTCCTTCTGACTCTCAGGCACATGTTCTATCCACTAGGCCTCACTGCTTCTACTGATATTTGGGGGACAAGGGAGAAAAGTCTTGAAGTGTACCTTCCGCTAGCCAAAGTCCCAGAGAACCAGCCGGGACTTTAAAAAAAAATAGCATTTGTTAAGTGATTACTATGTGCCAGGCATTGTACTAAGCATTAGGATAGACACAAGCAAATCAAGTTTAACACAGTCCATGTCCCCACATGGGGCTGGTCTTAATCCCCATTTTACAGATAAGGGAACTGAGGCCCAGAAAGTGAAGTGACTTGCCCAAGATCTCACAGAAGACAAGCTGTGAAGTGACAGGATTAGAACCTAGGTCCTTTCGGTTCCCATGCCCGGGCTCTATCCACTTGACCATGCTGTTCATTTCCATTGAATTACAAATAATTCACAATGCAGAAATCAAACAAGCTCATTGTTGATTTTCTGCAGTCTGTAGAGGACCAGGTTTTCTGATACCAAAACATTGACAAATCTTTAGGGAAGGGCTCTTTCCCATACTCCATAATAACATTTTAAATCACCCAACCATTTTTCTGAAAAGGGTTGTTTCCAAATGTTAATTATTAAAAGTATTTAGACAAGACAGCCTTCAAACCCTAGGGTTTCAATCCCCTCTTCTCTAGACTCTAAGCTCATTATGGGCAGGGAACATGTCTGCTAGTTCTGCTGTACTGTACTCTCTCAAGTGCTTAATACAGTTTTCTGCACTTAGTGACCAATCAGTAAATACCATCGATTGGGAAAAACACATAAAATCTTCTTCAAGGAGGGAAAAACTTAAGGAATATTTGCAGTATGTTAACTAAATTGAAATTAACCCTTCTTTCACAAGCAGATTCTCTTCCAGTACAGTAAATATTAAAATTTATCAACTGTAAAGCATTAATCAATTCCTGACAGCTGTCTAATGTGGTTAATATTGTTTAGTTGCCCTGCTATGTTCCAAAGTCTTCTCAACTTCATAAACTAAATCAAAGTCCATTCCAACCAGTCATATCTCAAAAATTCCATTTTCTGTTACGTGAGGAACAAGAAGAAAAGTCTAGAATTCTTCCTACTAACAGGACATCCAAGGATTGAACTAAAGTCTGGGTAAGTCACTGCATGCCACCCGAGTACAGTTGGTGAGGTTTTCCTCCCATTTATGTTGCATAAAAGTGGTAGAACATGAAGTTTGCTTTTCCACCATCTAGGGTCAGAGCTATAGATGAATTCCAAGCAGAGAAAAGAACATTTACCTCATAGGCCTATTTAAAAAGTAGGAGCAGTTGCAGTACCAAACATGCTAATGCAGAAAGGCTAAAAGTTTCATTTAACAACGGGGTTTTGAGGTTTTGTTTTCATTTTTAGTTTTTGGAATCTTGAAAAAAGTGGTGTCTGATCAGGATTAATGTCGAGGCTATTTCAAGGATAGACAATAAAATGGAAGTAGATTGAAAAAAATAAATGTGGACAAAATGACAGTGCTAAACGGCAACGTAGTTCAAGCTAGCCATCAGGAGGAATGGCAATATCAACCTACTGGAAACAAACAAGGCATAAAATTGATTCATTCACTTGGAACTAATACTGGCAAATATGGCATATAAATCCATCAACCAAGAAAGCAATGAGAAGTAAACTGCCCATTGAAAATCAGTGAGGTAAAAAAAGAATGCTATTCTTCATACACATCTGAAGATGCCTGCCCAGGCTATATTCCTCCAACATTTTCCCAGAATCACAACAACATAAGAGCAAGATGAATAATGGTCCCCACAAGAGTCAGACTATGGGAGTGATATTATCTTTGCTTCCTCTGCTTTGCACTCCTCCTGGTTAGGAGCTCTAACCTGAGGGGATTGAGGTCTTCAGTGGCTCTTGGACACCTCTTCTAGTTCCTCTGCATCATTTCCTATTTCTGCAGCTGTCAACAAGATAGGTGTTATTACAAAATTAGGGTTATACAGCCCAGGACACTATACTAATCAAAGATTTACTGTAAGGAGACCTGAAGACCCGGTGACAGAGACAGCATAAAAAAACCTGGCAGTAAGGTGGGGGTGAGGCTGAGGGAAAGAGAAGAAGTAGAAGCTCCATCCCCTTTTGGTCCCGTTTCAAGTGAGTCTCCATATTCAAACTGCAGAGGCGTGTGTGGCTCTGACTTGGACTATCTTTCCTGCCTGTCAGGGCCCTCCAATGACTTCTCCCACCGTGATCACCTGCCGTAGATGTTGTTCCTGGGAAATTAAATCCTGAACTCCAGTCCCCCAATTTAGATCACAGCTGTGAACAATAATTATCAACAGAATCATGGTATTTAAGTGCTTACTATGTATCAAGAACTGTACTAAGCACTGGGTTAGATGCAGGATAATCAGGTCCCAGATGGGGTTCACAGTCTAAGTAGGAGGGAGAACAGGTATTGAATTCCCATTTTGCTGATGAGAGAACTGAAGCACAGAGAAGTTAATTAAGTTGCCCAAGGTCACACAGCAGTATGTCACAGAACCAGTATTAGAACCCAGGTCCTCTCACTCCCAGGCCTGAATTCTTTCCACTAGGCCCTACTGCTTCCCTGAAGTCCTCTGTCTAAAACTATACGACTGATCACACTGTCCAACTGTAATCACGCCTGTCCCAGGCTCCTTCTACATTGAACCAGCCAATATTCCAGCCTGCCACTAACTTTTCACCACATTATGTCCACCCACTACAACTTCCTGTGGGGAAAACAAATTACCATTCTTTGTAAAGTTTAACTGTCCTGAAGCCACAGACCATCTCTATATGTTGCCGACTTGTACTTCCCAAGCGCTTAGTACAGTGCTCTGCACACAGTAAGCGTTCAGTAAATATGATTGAATGAATGAATGAATATGCACTATCACAAGGACTGTATTTCTTAGAATAATAATACTATCATTACAGCATTTTTAAGTGCTTATTTTGTGCTAAGCTCAGTACTTAATGCTGGGGTAGGGCAGGGCAATCAATCAATCACATTTCTTGAGTGCTTACTGAGTGCAGAGCACTGTACTAAGCTCTTGGGAGAGTACAATACAATAGAGTTGGTAGACAAGTTCTCTGCCCCCAAGGATCTTATACCAGATTACCAGACCAGAGTCTGAAGTCCCATGCAAGGTACTCCCAGTCTAAAAGGAAGGAGACAGGAATTTTATCTATTTTGTAGGTGAGGAAATTTGAGGCATAGAGATATCAAATCACTCATCCAAGATCACAAAGCAGGACAGGAGCAAAGCTGCAATGAGAACAAGGGTCTTGACTCCCAATCTCATGCTGTAGCCACTTAACTTAAAACTGTCTTAGTGGGGCCTCCCACGTATCCTAGAGCTACTTATTTTTCTTCACTCTATAAGGCAATCCATTTGCCACTAGGCAGTTAACTCTCTTACCCTACCCAAATTGGCTTGAATCTGGATGCTTATACAGTCCTTATCTGCTGAGTCTCTGGTTGGGGGAATTACAGTGTTCAGGCCCCCAGGCAAGGGAAACTCTCAAGACTATATTAAACAGTAGAAGTTTTGAACATGGAATGTGTCAAGTTTGTTTTCTCTGGTTTCTACAAGCTTCCCTCCAGCTATATTACTCCCTCCGTACCGCAAAATCTCTGTTCTTTTGGCTCCAGTTCTTGCTATATAATATTCACATTTGGTGACAATGTGAAGGAGAAACTTTATCATTTACCAAATCCAGGTAGGAATGTTAATCTTCCCAAATATGGGAATGTCAACTAATACAATCATGCAATCGCCACCTAAATGTTCTCTGTCTTGTAATGTTTTGAGTCATTTGATCAGCTCTTTCTCCCTCTATTTATTTTTGCTCCTGTCCTTTGCTTTGATCCTTTCAAGCCAACCTACTCACTGTGCCTCATTCTTGTCTCTCTCATCAATGGTATTTGAGCTACTGACCTCCCTGCTTCCAGCATCTACTTTTTTCCAGTTCATAATCCACTCTGCTGCCCAGATCATTTTTCTAAAAAACATTCTGCACATCTCTCCCCATTCCTCAAAAGTCTCAAGTGGTTGCCCATCCATCTCCACGCCAAAATCCTCACTATTGTTTTTAAGACTCTCAATCACCTTTCCTCCCTCTACCTATCCTGGCTTGTCTCCCTGTAAAATCCAGCCCACATATTTCACTCTTGAACACCAGCATCAGTGCTTACTACAGTGCCTGGCACACATTAAGCACTTAAATACCATAAAAAAATTTAAAAATGTATGTGCTTTGATATTATTTCTCTCACCATCAACCCCTTATTTACATCCTCTTCCCTGGCTGGAACTTCTTCCCATTTCAAATGCAGTAGACTATCCCTCTCCCCATCTTCATAGCCCTGCTAAATGCCAATTGCCTCCAGGAAGCTTTCCAAGGACTAACCTCTCATTTCCCCACTCTATTTCCCCTCCTTTCTGTGTCACCTACACAACTGAGTCTGTACTCACTAAACACTTTGTTACTCTTCCCTCTGCCACTCCTACAGCACTTAGCTCCCAGTTCTGGCTCCACTCTCATGCTCCTAACAAAGCCCCAAAGCTAGGATCCAGTATTTCCCAAGAGATTGTAAGCTCATCACGGGCAGGGAACGTGACTGCAAATTCTGCTATCAATCAATCAATCAATCAATCGTATTTATTGAGCGCTTACTATGTGCAGAGCACTGTACTAAGCGCTTGGGAAGTACAAATTGGCATCACATAGAGACAGTCCCTACCCGATAGTGGGCTCACAGTCTAAAAGGGGGAGACAGAGAACAGAACCAAACATACCAACAAAATAAAATAAGTAGGATAGAAATGTACAAGTAAAATAAATAAATAAATAAATAAACAGAGTAATAAATATGTACAACCATATATACATATATACAGGTGCTGTGGGGAGGGGAAGGCGGTAAGGCGGGGGGATGGAGAGGGGGACGAGGGGGAGAGGAAAGAAGGGGCTCAATCTGGGAAGGCCTCCTGGAGGAGGTGAGCTCTCAGGAGGGCCTTGAAGGGAGGAAGAGAGCTAGCTTGGCGGATGGGCAGAGGGAGGGCATTCCAGGCCCGGGGGATGACGTGGGCCGGGGGTCGATGGCGGGACAGGCGAGAGCGAGGTACAGTGAGGAGATTAGTGGTGGAGGAGCGGAGGGTGCGGGCTGGGCAGTAGAAGGAGAGAAGGGAGGTGAGGTAGGAGGGGGCGAGGTGATGGAGAGCCTTGAAGCCCAGGGTGAGGAGTTTCTGCCTGATGCGCAGATTGATCGGTAGCCATTGGAGGTTTTTGAGGAGGGGAGTGATATGTCCAGAGCGTTTCTGGACAAAGATAATCCGGGCAGCAGCATGAAGTATGGATTGAAGTGGAGAGAGACACGAGGATGGGAGATCAGAGAGAAGGCTGGTGCAGTAGTCCAGACGGGATAGGATGAGAGCTTGAATTAGCAGGGTAGCGGTTTGGATGGAGAGGAAAGGGCGGATCTTGGCAATGTTGCGGAGCTGAGACCGGCAGGTTTTGGTGACGGCTTGGATGTGAGGGGTGAATGAGAGAGCGGAGTCGAGGATGACACCAAGGTTGCGGGCTTGTGAGACGGGAAGGATGGTAGTGCCGTCAACAGAGATGGGAAAGTCAGGGAGAGGACAAGGTTTGGGAGGGAAGACAAGGAGCTCAGTCTTCGACATGTTGAGCTTTAGGTGGCGGGCGGACATCCAGATGGAGATGTCCTGAAGGCAGGAGGAGATGCGAGCCTGGAGGGAGGGGGAGAGAGCAGGGGCAGAGATGTAGATCTGGGTGTCATCAGCGTAGAGGTGATAGTTGAAGCCGTGGGAGCGAATGAGGTCACCAAGGGAGTGAGTGTAGATTGAGAACAGAAGGGGACCAAGCACTGAACCTTGGGGAACCCCCACAGTAAGAGGATGGGAGGGGGAGGAGGAGCCTGCAAAAGAGACTGAGAAAGAACGACCGGAGAGATAAGAGGAGAACCAGGAGAGGACGGAGTCTGTGAAGCCAAGGTCAGATAACGTGTTGAGGAGAAGGGGGTGGTCCACAGTGTCAAAGGCAGCTGAGAGGTCGAGGAGGATTAGGACAGAGTATGAGCCGTTGGATTTGGCAAGCAGGAGGTCATTGGTGACCTTTGAGAGCGCAGTTTCCGTGGAATGAAGGGGACGGAAGCCAGACTGGAGGGGGTCGAGGAGAGAGTTGTTGTTGAGGAATTCTAGGCAGCGCGTGTAGACAACTCGTGCTATACTGTACTCTCCCAAGTACTTAATAGTGCTCTGCACATAGTAAGTGCTCAATAGATACCATTTATTGAAGAGACTAGACAATAGTAGAGGAGCAGCACCGGCTTGTTCCTGGGGGATTCTACAATCTAACTGGTCCATAAGCACTCGGGACACATTTCATAGTATAGAAATTCTTGAAAATTTAGAATAACAATAATTAGAATAATGGCCAAGCACTGTACTAAGAGCCAGGGTGGATACAAGCAAATCGGGTTGGACACAGCCCCCATTCCATGTGGGGCTCACACTCTTAATCCCCATTTTACAGATGAGGTAACTGAGGCACAGAGAAGTGAAGTGACTTGCCCAGTGTCACACAGCAAACAAGTGGTGGAACAGAATTAAAACCCAGGTCCTTCTGACATCCAGGCCCACGTGATATCCTAGGCCACGCTGCTTCTCTATTAGAAATCACCTAAAACTTGATGAATGGAAAAGGAAAGGGAGGAAGCAGGGAGAGTTCTACAGTGTGTTCATTCTAGGTAATTCTCCAATTCCAGGAAGTTCCACTGGCAGCCAAGACATAACCCAGGCTTTATAACTCTCACTCTTGAGAATACCAGATTTTAAACAAGTTAAGGAAGAAGCTGCTTGAAAGATTAGAATTTTCCATGGGAATTATTACTTGATTTCTTGTCCCTTGAGATTTCAGTCTAGGGGACACTAAACAGTTTCCAAAGCACTTACTGTGTGCAGAGGACTGTACTAAGCACTCCATGGAATTTATGAAGTGCTTACTGAATGGAGAGCACTGTACTAAGATACTAAGTGCTTTGGAGAGAACAACAGAACCAGTGCTTAGAACAGTGCTTGGCACATAGTAAGCACTTAAATACTATCATTATTATTATTATTAATTGGTAGACATAGTCCCAATTAATTAGCTTACAGTGAGCTTACAGTCTAGAAGGGGAAACAGACATTAATATAATTTAATATATAATTTATAAATACATTCACAAGAGCTGTGGGGTTGAGTGTGGGGTGAATATCAAATGCCCAAAGGTCACAGACCTAAGTTCACAGATGACACAGATGGGAGAAGGAGCCAGGGCAAAGAAGGCTTAATCAGGGAATGCCTCTTGGAGGAGATGTCATGAAGCAGGCAAGTGGTGGAACCAGGAATAGAACGGAGGTTCTATGGCTTCCCAGAACTATGCTCTACCCACTAGTGCACATTGCTTCCAGAGGGCAGCAGCCCACAGAGTGGACCCAATACATGCAATAATACCATGCATACACAGTAAATAGCACCTCTGGAAGTGAAGCAAGGGACCATTTCTTATCCCAATCAAATCAATGGTATTTACTGAATACTTAACTATGTGCAGAGCACTGTACTAAGCACTTGAGGGAGTAAAATACAACAGTACTCATGTGACATTTGATAGTACATCATCACTGGAATTCAATTTTATAAGTATTCAAGCAGCCGTAAGAAATGGTAATTTGTTTCTGATGCTAATCAGCAGAATTCTGCATTGTCCTTGTCTACGCTTGAATCCACTGGCCTTTCCCCCTCCTTTTTCCAGTTGACCAAGAGCTGTTCTGAAAAACTAAGATTAGTATAGTGGTAGTAGACAGCAAAGTATTTTATACTTCAGTAAATTTGGCCTCAGAAGTATTCCAATCCCTCAGCTCATCCTCTAGACTTTAAGCTCGCTGTGGGCAGGGAATATATCTACCATCTCTGTTATACTGTACTCTCCCAAGTGCTTAGTACAGTGTTCTGTACAAAGTGCTCAAAAAATAAATTGATTGAACAGAGTTGGCAGAAAAGTTCCCTTCCCACAACAAGTTTACAGTCAGGGTGAGGAGACAATATAATAAATTATTTATAATATATAGTGTAAAGATATGTACATAAATGTTATGAGGCTGAGAGTGGGGTGAATATCAAATGTCCAAAGGTTACAGATCCAAGTGCATAAATGATGCAAAAGGGAGAGCCCTACTGAGAGCTCACCTCCTCCAGGAGGCCTTCCCAGACTGAGCCCCCTCCTTCCTCTTCCCCTCCTGCCCCTCCCCATCCCCTCCACCTTACCTCCTTCCCCTTGCACCTGTATATGTATGTTTGTACATATTTATTACTCTATTTTATTTGTACATATTTATTCTATTTATTTTAGTTTGTTAATGTCTTGTTTTGTTCTCCGTCTCCCCCTTCTAGACTGTGAGCCCACTGTTGGGTAGGGACCGTCTCAATATGTTGCCAACTTGTACTTCCCAAGCGCTTAGTACAGTGCTCTGCACACAGTAAGTGCTCAATAAATGATTGAATGAATGAATGAATGAGAGGGAGCCAGGAAAAGGAGGGCCTAATCAGGGAAGGCCTCTTGGAGGAGGTGTGAATTTAATTCATTCATTCATATTTATTAAGCAATTATTGTGTGCAGAGCACTGTACTAAGCACTTGGGAAAGAACAATAAGCAGATACATTTCCTGCCTACAGGTTTTGAAGGTGGAGAGAGTGGGGGTCTGGCTTACATGGAGGAGGAGGGAGTTCCAGGCTAGGGGGAGGATGTGGGAAAGAAATCAGTAGCAACATGGGTGAGACTAGTGCACAGTGAGTAAGCTGGCACTAGAGGAGTGAGGTGTGTGGGCTGTAATAGGAGATCAGTCAGGTACAGTAGGAGGGGAGCAAGACAAGTGCGTCAAAGATAGTAAGGAGTTTCTGACAAACAGGTAGATGGCCAGTCACTGGACGTTCTTGAGGAGTGGGGATACATGGACTGAACGTTTTTTGTAGAAAAGTGTCAGCGCAGCAGAGTGAAGTATGGACCAGAGTGGGGAGAGACAGGAGGCAGGGAGGTCAGCAAGAAGGCAGGTGCAGTAGACAAAGTGGGAGAGGATAAGTGCTTGGATCAGTGTGGTAGCAGTTTGGATATAAAGTAAAAAATTCAGCTATGTTGTGAAGTTTTTAAAAGAAAGACAGTAAAGTTTATAACTCAAAGTAAATGGCAAATTGCATTCAGGAGCTTGTAGGATGCTGGTCCTGTATGCAGCCAGCTGCAGTTTAAGGCAGCCAAATCAGGAAGAACAAAGTGGAAAAAACCCTGTTCCTTGTGGGCAGGGATCAAAATAATAGTAGTAATAACAGTGGTAGCTAAGCACTTGCTATGTGCCAAGCACTGTATAAGATAATCAGGTACAACATGGGGCTCTCAGTATAAGTAGGAGGGAGAGCAGGCATTGAATTCCAATTTTGCAGATGTGGGAACTGAGGCACAGAGAAGTTAAGTGACTTGCCTAAAGTCACAGATCAGGCAAGTGATAGATCATGTCTATTAACTGCTTCTTTATGGTAATGTTGCTTCCTATGGAGACCACCATTTCCAGCACTCTCCTTACCTCATTCTCCATGGGAAACCAGCTCTACCTCTTTTTTCACTTTTCTCCTCTCCCAGAGGTGACTGCCTGAAGTATCGTCATCATCAATTAAGACAAAACCACCTTCCAATGCAAGGCAGTATGTCTCTCTCCGTGAGCCATTTTGGTCAGGAGTTTGGGGATGTTAAGGCCCATTCTCAATGAGTCTGATGAGGTATATAGCTTCACAAGAATAAAGGGGTCTCAGAGGAGACAAGAAAAAAAAACAAAACAAAACAGCCCTGGGTCTACAGCTGGACTGAAGGAACCCAGGACTCAATTTTCCATGTACTGCAAGCCATAAACCACTCTGCTCAAATTAAGTTCTTGGGACAGATTGACTCTAGAAAGTTCTTCCTTCAGGGTTTATGATGGTGACCTGTTAGATGCATGGACTGGTGACTGCTAGAGAAGGAAAGGGCAAAAGAAAGACAAAAGAAGAATGAAAAAATGTCCCCAAATATTTCCAATTACAGAATTTGAAAGTGCACAGTCAAAATCTGAGGCAGGATGCAAGTTCCAGTGAATTGGTAGCATTCAATACTCCAGCTGGTACTGTTGCAAGAAATCAGGAGACTGATGGGGGGTGTGGGGAGAGAAATTCTTCAGTAAAGCAAGTCTTGTTTATATTGCTAAGCAAGGCTAATCTCAACAACTCACTGTAGGTAAGGTACACTCACAAACCAAATAACTTTTCTACTGCATTTTGGTTCTGTAACTAATAAATTTTAAAAGGAAAGTAAAGAGGATGAGAAGATATCTGAAATTCTGAGATTAAAATTCCTTTAAATTGCCCAAGAGACGTTTACCTTGACAAAACTGAGATTGACTTTGAAAAGTTCTAGTCCAATTTAAAGAAGTGTTGTGTAGGCTTAAATTGCTTTCCACTGTTTTCTAAGACATTAAAAATTCAAATGGTGGTGGATGGCGTGGGGCGGCGGGGGAGGAGGGTCTGTTGGGAATTTCCAGGTGTTCTCCAACAACTTTCATAGCAACTGTAGGAAAGGCTTTCTGCTATATAGTACTACAACTGTTTTGCTTGAATTTTCAAATAAAGTTATTCTTTTTACAGCATTTATTTCAAGGCAGTATTTCACACCTGCACCTGTCTGCAGTGTTGCCCATATTCAATGATATTAATAATAACAACAGTGGCATTTGTTTAGTACTTATTATGTGCCAGGCACTGTACTAAGTGCTGAGGTGGATACAAGCAAAAAGGGTTTAACACAGTCCCTGTCCTGCATAAGGTTCACAGTCTTAATCCCCATTTTACAAATGAGGTACCTGAGGCACAGAGTAGTGAAGTGACTTCCCCAACACCACCCAGCAGACAAGTGGTGGAACAGAGATCAGAACCCAAGACCTTCCAACTCCCAGGCCCATTCTCTATCCACTATGCCATGCTGCTTTTCTACTTTTTTGCAAAGAGCTTGGCAATGACTGATTCTTGAGTAATAATACTGATGATGGCATTTGTTAAGCACTTACTATGTGCAAAGCACTGTTCTAAGTGTTGGGGGGGATACAAGGTGGATCAGGTTGTCCCACATGGGGCTCACAGTCTTAATCCCCATTTTACAGATAAGGTAACTGAGGCATAGAGAAGTGACTTGCCCAGAGTCACACAGCTGACAAGTGGTGGAACCAGGATTAGAACCCATGACCTCTGACTCCCAAGCCCGTGCCCTTTCCACTGAGCCACGCTGCTTCTCAAGGAGACAAGAAGATTGGAGTTAACATTCTACCACATTGTGAATGTCTCCCAAAACTGTCAAAGAATAAATATATGTAAAAACTCATACACATTTACTTTTAAGGTGAATGGAAAAAATTAAACTACACAACCTTGGAAGCTTTTCTTAACCAAATGAGGCAAGGAACAACGTTCCCTTTTTAAAGCTCTGTCTCATTCACTAAACAACAAACCATATTAAACAAGTGTTTTTTCCTCAACTATGCATGCCTGGTTAGGGCAGCCCCCAAAACCTAAAACATATTCCATGATTAGTTGGCAATGGTGTCAGAAATCTTTTCCAAACCGATTGGCAAATTGTTTTTGAATAGCATAAAATAGGTTTGCCAAGAAGATATACATCTGGAACACAATTCCTCTGCGGCTTTATCCTCAAAATTAGAAGACATGCTTTCAGAGTTCCATTTCCAACCATTGGTTTTATAGCAATACACTCAGTTCTGCCATAGCCCAGGCTTTTAATATGTGTTTTGGCTAGAAGTCGATTGGGGAATTTGGGAACATTCTTCCAACAACATAAGCCTGTTTGGCCTCAGCGTGCCACTTTATTCAAAGAACCGCTGTGTGAACACATGCACGCAGTGGCGGAAGGGTGGGAACTGCAGTAGGAGTTTTCCTGTACAGGAGCCGTCACAAGAACACAACTCTTGCTTTTCAGGAGCACTGAGTGCATTCAGTCCTTTTTGGCTCTTCCTAACCTACATGCTGAGTATCTGCCAGGTTGCTGCTGTATCCTGAGTGATTCTACAGAGTTGAAGCTGGTTTTGGAGCTTCTCCAAACCCCAGTGGGCCTAGCAATTACACTCTAACAGTTTTTTATGCAGATACACAGTAATGAATGAAAGGCAGCAGGCTCCTCACCCTAGGGCTTCAGGGAGCAGAAGGGGAATGGAGTGAGGCATGGAGAAGGAGAAAGGAGAGGATTGTGGGGAAATATATATTCTTTTTGAAAACCCTAGCACTTAGTATAATGCTTGGCACATATGGGGCTTACTAGGCATAGTAATGCCTAGTAAGCGCTTAACAAATACGATCATTATTATTTTAAAAATATGTATATTATATATATCTCAGATATATGTGTGTATATTTATAGATAGACATATAGATATACCCTGCCCTTAAGGAGAGCTAAATGACAGTATATCTTCTCAAATTTTCAGTAAAATTAGGATGCAGGAGTTAATATGTAATTGGGGGTATCTGGTTGTCTGATTTTATGGTATTTGTTAAGTGCATACTCTGTGCTAGGCACTGTACTAAGCGCTGAGATAGGTACAAGCTAATCAAGTTGGACATAGTCCATGTCCCACATCTAAATCCCTGTTTAACAGATTAGGTAACTGAGGCCCGGAGAAGTTTAAGTGACTTGCCCAAGGTCACACAGCAGACAAGTGGCAGAGCGAGAATCGGACCTCAGGCTCTTCTGACTTTCAGGCTTGAGCTAAATCCACTAGGCCATGCTGCTTCTCTGATGCAGGTAGAACTAAAGACTTACATTTAGGATTTGTTTTAACAACGTATAAAACACATTTACAGTTCATAACAAAAGCTGCTTCAGTCACACACTCACGAATACAAACACGCTTGTCCTGTTTCAAAGATGATATTACTGACAGTAAAATCCTATTCATCCCTCAAATGGGTTCAATCAATTAGTTAACCTGGCAGAGTTAGGATGAATTTGTACGTTGAACTAAACTTATGTTGGCATTTTCTAACCAAGATAGGCTTACCTTTTGGAAATTATATTTTTACTGGATTTGGGGGAGGTTAAACTACTTTAAAAGAAACTCTTCAAGGAAGTAGAATATAGGCTTAACTGGATACAACCTAAGTTCTCCAGTAGATGTTTTTGACCAGTGCAATTGATTCTGAGGGTCTATGCCTTTTCTACTTCAAATTAAATGCATGATCTTGTTGCTTTGACCTAATACATTTTATAATTGCATTCCCAGTGTTAAAAAAGATTTAAAATGGATCATTCTTTGCACAAAGAAAAATCTCAATGTTTTCATCTATTCTACTTCAACATTTTAGAGATTTATTATAATTTGTTGTGCCCTAGGGGTGAACCTCAGTCAGTATACCATTATCCGTCTGGCTTCTTTCCCAAAGTTTGAAAAACTAAACTTTGTTTACCAAATCTTGATTGATACTGTTTTTGTATTTTGTAATGTTGAAAAAATATTTTCATCATATGTAGTGATTTTTGATACATTTTCTTCCCTATCTGAATGTGATAATACTCTAAGATCATATTTTTTTTCTTCCTGAATCATCTCTTTTAACCCTGAAGGCTGTGAATGTAAAATAAGAATATTCAAAAGTTAATGTTACCAGAACATTTACTGAGTTGAATGCATATAGAAGAACCTATAATTACTGATATGGTTCATATAAATTCAATCTAATGCCATACACTTTAGAAGAACTACTTCACCACAGAGTTGATTCAAGTGGAGAACTCCTGCTGAGTGGAGTCTTAGATATCAAATACGGATTTTGAAGTCAGGAGGAAGAAACCCTTGAAAAACCTGTCAAGTGGCAGGAGTTTTCCATTTTTTGGTGCCTGTGACTCCTGACACAGAAAACGGTATCTGATTTTGGAATTAGACAATGCAAATCAAATCTGAAGTACTGTGCTTGACTATTTTTTTGTACAAGTTAAATTGCATCCTGGATGTCACCTTTCTTAGTCATTTTGCATTCTAAGACACATTTTCACAAAGAAAATGTTTTGTCATTATGGTGCCCATAGACCTAGTGCTGACAACTGGAGTTTGATAGATGATTTCTAGCCCAGATTCCTAAGGTAAATCAGTACCAAGAGCAATCTGAAACAGATAAGGTCACCTTTCTCCACACTCAGTCTACTCAGAGAAGTCTTTTCCTCCTTCCCTTCTTTCCCACATCCCCAGCTATCATATCACTGATGGTCAGCCCTTAGAACAGTGCTTGGCACATCATAAGAGCAGCGTGGCTCAGTGGAAAGAGCACAGGCTTGGGAGTTAGAGATCGTGGGTTCTAATCCCACCTCCAGCGCTTTCATTCATTCAATCGTATTTATTGAGCACTTAATGTGTGCAGAGCACAGTACTAAGCGCTTGGGAAGTACAAGTTGGCAACATATAGAGACGGTCCCTACCCAACAATGGGCTCAACAGTCTAGAAGAGGGAAGACAGACAACAAAACAAAATATGTGGACAGGTGTCGTCATCAGAATAAATAGAAGTAAAGCTGGATGCACATCATTAACAAAATAAATAGAATAGTAAATATGTACAAGTAAAATAAATAGAGCAATAAATCTGTACAAACATATATATAGGTGCTGTGGGGAGGGGAAGGAGGTAGGGTTGGGGGGATGGGGAGGAGGAGAGGAAAAAGGGGTCTCAGTCTGGGAAGACTTCCTGGAGGAGATGAGCTCTCAGTAGGGCTTTGAAGGGAGGAAGAGAGCTAGCTTGACAGATGTGCAGAGGGAGGGCATTTCAGGCCAGGGGGAGAATGTGGGCCGGGGGTCAATAGCGGGACAGGCATGAACGAGGCACGGTGAGGAGGTTAGCAGCAGAGGAGTGGAGGGTGTGGACTGGGCTGTAGAAGGAGAGAAAGGAGGTAAGGTAGGAGGGGGTGAGGTGATGGAGAGCCTTGAAGCCAAGAGTGAGGAGTTTTTGCTTGATACATAGGTTGACTGGTAGCCACTGGAGATTTTTGAGGAGGGGAGTAACATGCCCAGAGTGTTTCTGCACAGAGATGATCCAGGCAGCAGCGTGAAGTATAGGCTGAAGTGGGGAGAGACAGGAGGATGGGAGATCAGAGAGGAAGCTGATGCAGTAATCCAGTCGGGATAGGATGAGAGATTGAACCAGCAAGGTAGTGGTTTGGATGGAGAGGAAAGGGCGGATCTTGGCGATGTTGCGGAAGTGAGACAGTCAGGTTTTGGTGACGGATTGGATGTGAGGGGTGAACGAGAGAGCAGAGTCGAGAATGACACCAAGGTTGCGGGCTTGTGAGACGGGAATGATGGCAGTGCCATCTACAGTGATGGGAAAGTCAGGGAGAGGGCAGGGTTTGGGAGGGAAGATGACTTTGGGCAAGTCACAACTTCTCTGTGCCTCAGTTATCTCATCTGTGAAATGGAGATTAAGAATGTGAGCCCCACGTGGGACAACCTGATTACCTTGTATCTCCCCCAGCACTTGGAACAGTGCTTGGCACATAGTAAGCTCTTAATAAATGCCATCATTATGTGATTTAGTGGAAAGAGCACGGGCTTGGGAGACAGGGGTCATAGGTTCTAATTCTGGATCCACCACTTGCCAGCTGTGTGACTTTAGGCAAGTCCCTTCACTTCTCTGTGCCCTCAGTTACCTCATCTGTAAAACATGGATTAAGACTGTGAGCCCCACATGGGACAACCTGATAACCTTGTAACTATCCCAGCACTTAGAACGGTGCTTGGTACATAGTAAGCACTTAAATACCAAAATTATTATTATTATTATTTACTGAGCACTTAGTATGTGCAGAGCACTGTATTAAGCTCTTGGGAGAGTACAATACAACAGAGTTGGTGGATGTGTTCCCTGCCCACAGTGAGCATTGTGAAGATCTGGGTCACTCAGAAGTCATGATCCCATCAAGACGGTTTCAGATCTAAACTAGGTCAACCAGACTAGCAGTTGTCCAATATTGGAACAGCAGACTGAATGCAATCATTCACTCAGTTATTGGGGAGAGAGGTGTAAAGTGCTCTGGGGAGTAGTCCATGACAACCTAGCTCCACAGACAAGAGAGGGGCAAAGCATTGGCCCAGGGCAGTGAGTCAAGTCAGGTGGCCCTTTGCTTTCTGGAGTTTGTGTGGTTCAGGAAGGAGACAGAGTGGCCAAATCAATAGAGTGATAAGGAGTTTTTGAAGACTAAAGAATCAGCTTCCTCAGTGCTTACCCTGATTCTAGCCTCTCCCCTTTCCCATCATTTACTTCAATCTACTGCTTAGATCATCTTTCAAAAACATCATTCCACACACATCTCTCCATTCCTCAAAAACCTCTAATGTTTACTTATTAGTCTTTGCAAACAGAAACTCCTTAATCATTGGCTTTCTTCCTCTTACCTATCTACTCTTGTCCCATTAAACCTCTGCTTACACTCTCTGTTCCTTCCAAACTCATATTTTCCCTATGCCTTCCTTATTCCTGAATTTCCAACCCCTGGCTCATGCCCTTCCTCCATTCTAGAAATCCTTCCCGCTTCAAATCCAATAGAACACAGTTCTTCTGTCTTCAAAATCTTTCTGAAAACCTCTATACTCTAGGAGGCTTTTCCCCAGTTAATTTTTCTTCTCCTCAGTCACATCCTTGCAACTGACTTCAGTGCTTTTGGCTGGCATCGGCACTTCTTGCCCTCAACCTCATGTAGCACTTTTGTACACATCCATTTGTCTTTTAAGCACTTTTTCCTATCTGTAAATTGCTCTATGTCCCTAAGTGCCCATGTTTTGCATTATTTTTGTAACTTTAAAGCAGGGCAGGGTTATCACACAAGATCGTGTAAGAACTAATCTGGCAATAAGAAAAGCAATTCAGAAAAGGAAAAGAAACAAGAGGAGGAAGAAAGGAATGCAGAGGAAGAGAAAGGTAAGAGGACACTTGAGACTGCAATAGAAGCTGGGAAGTGTGGCATAAAATAAGCACTTAGTGAATTAACCCTCCCTTTCCCCTCACCCCTTCTCCTCTTCTTCCTCTGCCTAGTTTCACAGAAGCAATTCCCCATTCCTTACAAGAACCTGTATCTGTTAATTGTATTCTGACCCTTCTCCTCTTCCTACTCTAGTGCATTTGGTTCTCACTATAGTTATGTAGGTCAAAGGACAAAATTTCTGTATGTCCTTTTCTTTCTTCAAAATTTGGGATGGAGAATTTGTGCAGTAAAGGCAATTATGTAAACAAATATGACTTTATGTACCTTCCTCCCTCATTAGATTGAAAGGGGAGGAAGTTCCAAGCCAGAAGCAGGACAAGAGCAAGACAGATCAATGACAAGATAGGAGATCAAGATATAGGGAGTAGGTTGGTGTTAGAACAAAATGAATGTACTGGGTTGTAGTAGGAAATCAGTGTGGTGAGATAAAAGGGGGCAAAGTAAGCAAATGTTTTAAAGTCAATACCTTGGCCCTTCCAGCCACAGTTAAATTTCACCATCAGTGAGTATAAAGGTCACCTGCAACACTGTTACCGGACCACTAGACCACATGTTTTCAAACAAATAATAGTAATAATAATAATGGCATTTATTTAGTGCTTACTATGTGCAAAGCACTGTTCTAAGCACTGGGAAGGTTACAAGGTGATCAGGTTGTCCCACATGGGGCTCACAGTCTTCATCCCCATTTTACAGATGAGGTAACTGAGGCACAGAGAAGTTAAGTGACTTGCCCTAAGTCACACAGCTGACAAGTGGCGGAGTCGGGATTTGAACCCATGATCTCTGACTCCAAAGCCTGTGCTCTTTCCACTGAGCCATGCTGCTTTCCATGCTCAGCACAAAGTAAGTGCTCAATGAATACCACTGACTGACAAAAGAGACACCTGTTCTGGTGGAAAGGCTTGAGTATCAGAGGCTGATTCATGGATTCTCTAGGCTTTAAACTCGTTATGGGCAGGGAACATGACTGCTAATTCTGCTGTATTGTACTCTCTCAAGCACTCATCACAGTGTTCTGCACTTAGTAAGCGCTCAATACAACCACTGATTGATTGATTGGATTAGGCAATTGAACAGGATGGGTAGAATTCCTGGAGCTACAGCGGCTGCTCACCAAGCACCCCACTGAACACCTAGGCCAGACACAGGAATGAAGGTCCAATCAGGAAGACACAGAATGTCAGATGAATTGCCAATGGCCAAGAAAAGCCTGGCCAGCTACTGACAACATCTAAATGTTTGTTTATCTCCTTGACCAAGAAAACTCCTCAAAGCCTCTTCCAGAGTCCTATTCTATAAATATATGACTGCTCAATGACACCCTCAATCACACCAAATGCACAGAAGGTTGGGGTTGGGGGAGAGAAGGGGAGTTGTTCTAGGGTGACCATCCATTCTGTTGTAGTTGGTCTGCCCCACCTCAAGTACTGATTTGGCACTGAACCCCTCTATGTCCTGAATTTAACACTTACCCTTCTCCCCCCTTAGCTCCTACTGCCTGGTCCCGTGACCAAGAAAGCGACTTTTGTGTTGAGCGAGAACGGGGAACACAAAGTCTCTGGAGCAAGCTGGGAAGGGGGAAGAGGGGTCAGAGTTCCCACAGAAAAATGCACTAGGTTTGGGTGGACTTACATAAAATGTTCTCAGCATCATCACTGGGTTAAGCATCTCAAAAAGCAACATGGGTGTCTGTTGGTCCATTTTCCACAAATCTCAGGGACCACCTTAGGGGTAGAGGAAGAGAGAGGAAGTGATGAAGGAATAGTAAAATAAACCACAAACTTTAAAAAAAAACTCTGAAAAACTTTCAGGAAGAGCAAAGGCTCACTCACATCAGTAACATTTTACTGAGTAAATAACTTATGAATGTTAACATCTCACATAGAACCCAAGAGCATTAATCAAACATAGCATGAAGGTGAAGGAAGAAATATTGTGCATCTCTAGCTCACTTCATGAATTATGCTTTTCTGTAGAACTCCAATGGAGGATTTGAAAAAAAAAATTAACCAGCAACAGAATTGGAGCAAGGCTCATGGTCCAGCGCACCCCAAAATGCTAACTGTATAACAGCCTAAAACAAGTACATTTGTCAATTTTTGTCCTCAACTTCAATTTGAAAGGAAATTCTCCAAAGAACTGAGTGTAAAGTCAGAGTTCCTTGGTCATATATAGCCAAGTAGATTCAAAAACTACCTCTGACACCTCTTCAGGGAAATGTGATGGTTACCACATTTTCACTGACTTGCATAACAAGACTAACCTCCTGAAAGCCTAGTAGGTAGGAGTCCCAAAATTTCCATCCCTCCACTGCAGAGAAGTGGCAATATTTGCTCAGTGCCAGTACTAGTATTGAAACTCCCGGTCCCTCTTGTTGAATTCCACATTAAGATGCTAAAGCTTCTCTGAGTATTCAATGTCACTGTCAAATCTAATTAAAACTTGCAGCAACTTCAATTTACAAGTTTGGGATGAAAAAGAGTTTGGATTTTGCCTACCCTGATTGCCAAGAATCCCATTTCTCCCAAATTTTGCAGTGTCTCGGTGTGGAATTACTGAAGGTCCCATAGAAAAAGAAGTTGAATTTTCTAAAAGATATTGCCTGCTTTAGCAGATAAGGGATCTGGGATTTTGTTTTTGTCTGCTTTCTACTACAGGCACCAGCTACAGTAGGAAAACAGCCTTGTTTTCAAATTCACGGAGAAGAGTCCGAGTAGACGCAAGTACAGCACCTTCTTCTCTTTTCTGTCTCCATCCATCTCTGTTCATCTGTCCCTTTCCCTCTCAGTCACTCTCCATCTCTCTGACCCCCCCCGACCCCTCCCCTAGAAGCCCCATCCATCCCATCTGAGTAGTCAGCCCTGATCACCTTGTATCCCCCCAGAACTTAGAAAAATAATGATGACATTTATTAAGTGCTTACTATGTGCAAAGCACTGTTCTAAGCACTGGGGAGGTTACAGGGTGATCAGATTGTCCCACATGGGGCTCACAGTCTTAATCCCCATTTTACAGATGAGGTAACTGAGGCACAGAGAAGTTAAGTGACTTGCCCAAAGTCACACAGCTGACAATTGGCGGAGCCGGGGTTTGAACCCATGACCTCTGACTCCAAAGCCCATGCTCTTTTCCACTGAGCCACGCTGCTTCTCACCAGTGCACGTAGTAAGCGCTTAACAAATACCATTATTATTATTATTATCATCATCATCACCTTGCTTCTTTTTTGATCCTCTATTTTCCTAAGGGAGTTTCTCCCCAGTTAGATTGCAAGTAGACAGGCATCATGTCTACTAACTTCCGTGTATTTTCCCATGTACTTAGTATAGTGCTCTGCAGAGACTAAGCCTTCAAATATCATGCATTGACTGATGAAAAAAAAAATGGGCTGAAGTGGAGTTAAGCCAGTAAGTACAGTAAGCCAGGGGCCACAAGAGAGCCTCAACTTTAGTCAGTACACTTGTGTTAAAGGAATTTAGGCATCTCTTGAACCTCAAGTTCAGGAAGCTTCCTTGCAACACCTGCAACTTCTCAGAGTGACCACTTGAGAGACCAGAAGCTACTCATCTCTGGAGCTTGTTACATATTACTATATATGTATTATATACTTTATTGTTACATATGAATTTTAAGTAATTTATTTCTATTAATGGCTGTCTCAATGTCTGTCTGTAAGCTCACTGTGGGCAAGAACTCGGTCTGTTATATTGCACTCTCCCAAGTGCTTAGTACATTGTTCTATTCACAGTAAGCACTCAATAAATACATTTGATGTACATATCTATTCTATTTATTTTATTTTGTTAGTATGTTTGGTTTTGTCTCCCCCTTTTAGACTGTGAGCCCACTGTTGGGTAGGGACTGTCTCTATATGTTGCCAATTTGTACTTCCCAAGAGCTTAGTACAGTGCTCTGCACACAGTAAGCGCTCAATAAATACAATTGATGATGATGATGATGATAGTATTGGTTAAGTGCTTACTATGTGCCAAGCAAGATTCTAAGCACTAGGATAGTCACAAGGTTATCAGGCTGTCCCATGTGGGGCTCACAGTTTTCATGCCCATTTTATAGATGAGGTAATAGGCACAGAGAAGTTAAGTGACTTGCCCAAAATCACACCGCTGACAATTTGCAGAGCTGGGATTAGAATTTACAACCTCTGACTCCCAAACCCATACTCTTTCCACTAAGACACGCCGCTTTGTTGACTTACTTGATACTGTGAGTAATGAAATTCCCAGAAGAGAAAATTTCTCAGTTCCATTCTAAGCTCTCATCTCCCCAGCCTATTTTTCTTCTCTGCTGCATCATCCATGCACTTGAGTCCATAACCCCTCTAACATTATTCACCCCACTTCCCCAACACATGTACACATCTTTATACCTGGTTAATTTCTCCACCTGCAATTTATTTTAAACAGTGCCTCCCCCACATGAAGGTAGGGATCATGTCTTACTCTATTGTACTCTCCCAAGTGGTTAGTACAGTGGTCTGCATCCAGCAAGCACTCGATAAATACCAAAGATTGGTGAGCAGACATGAGGTAGCATTCTTTAAAGAACCACATTTGGAGGAATGAAGAGACCTAGGAACTGTGATGAAGTGGGAGCATAAAGTAAATTAGCATTTTGGAGGAAAGCCTGGGAGACACTAAAAGCAAAGAATATAAGCCCAGGGAAAAGAGATGCAAGCCACTGGGTCATCATCGAAGACTAAAGGTGGCTGAAGCGAGGCTCTTGAGATGAACTTCTCGATATCCAGGGATCATCCTGCTGCCCCACTGCCTAAGTCCTCTAATTTGGCCATGGATTATGCATTTTTTGAGGGGGAGAAATAGAACAGGGGGTGGAAGATCAGGAGTAGCATCTTAAATGAAGTCATGGGCCACAAACCACGATTCTGTATCCCATGATCAGGCTGGGGTGTTGAACACTGCTATCACTCTGGGTTGGATTGGGCCATGATACGGGAGGGATGGGAGAAGGCTTTCATGCCCCACAAAAAGTGAGTGGCATTAGTAGCATGAATGTACTCACCCCAGCCCCACAGTACTTGTATGCTACTATTTTCCCAATCCATAATCTATTTTAATAACTGTCTCCCCTTGTAAACTCCTTGTGGGCAGGGATTGCATCTACCAACTTGTGTATTATACTTTCCCCAGCACTTGGTACAATGCTCTGCACACAGTAAGTGCTCAATAAATACCACTGACTGATTGACTGTTACCCCAAAAGCTTTGTGTGAAGTACCATTGGGGCCCTGCTTGTCTGCTACCGGAGTTGTGAAATTTCAAGCTATATAAAGAAAACAGGGGAACAGAGGCAGCAGGAAAAAGTTTCTGGGAAGCTCAGGGCACAATTCAAATGAACCCAGTTAACTGCTCTTGAGACTGCCTGGGTGCTGTTCTGTGGGAAGGACAATTACTCAACTCCAAACAATTCCCTCAGAAAGGAACAGAATGCAGGACATGGCATGTTAGTGATGCCACCATTCCCCACCTGTTATAGTGTAGTTAATTATATTTATTGAGTGCTTACTGTATGCAGACCACTGTACTAAGTGCTTGAACGAGTACAACAATACAAGACACATACCCAGCCCACAGTGAGCTTACAGTCTACAGGGAGAGACAGGCATTAATGTAAATAAACTACAAATTATAAATACATTATTGTACTCTTTCAAGCATTTAGTACAGTGATCTGCACTATCCTTATCTTCCCTCCCAAACCCTGTCCTCCCCCTGACTTTCCCATCACTGTAGACAGCACCACCATCCTTCCTGTCTCACAAGCCCATAATCTTGGTGTTATCCTTGATTCCTCTCTCTTTCAGCCCACATATTCAATCCATTGGGCCATGATACGGGAGGGATGGGAGAAGGCTTTCACGCCCCACAAAAAGTGAGTGGCATTAGTAGCATGAATGTACTCACCCCAGCCCCACAGTACTTATATGCTACTATTTTCCCAATCCATAATCTATTTTAATAACTGTCCTCTCCTGTTTGTTCCACCTTCACCACTTCACAAAAGTCCATCCTTTCATCTCCATCCAAACTGCTACCACATTAATAGAATCACTTATCCTCTTCCGCCTTGATTACTCCATCAGCCTCCTGGCTGACCTCCCAGCCTCCTGTCTCTTCCCACTCCAAACCATACTTCATCCTGCTGCCCAGATCATTTTTCTACAAAAATGTTCAAGACATGGTTCCCTACTCCTCAAAAAACTCCAGTGGTTACCCATCCACCTCTGTATCAAACAAAAATTCCTCACCATTGGCTTTAAACCAATCACCTTGCCCCTTCTACCTCACCTCAATACTCTCCTACTACAACCCAGCCTGCACACTTTGCTTCTCTAATGCTAACCTTCTCATTGTACCTTGCTCTCATCTATCTCACCACTGACCCATGCCCCATGTTCTGCCTCTGATTCGGAACACCCTCTCTTCTCAAATCTGACAATTACTCTCCTCTCCTTCAAAGCCTCACTGAAGGCCCATCTCCTCCAAGAGATCTTCCCTAAGCTCCCCTTTCCTCTTCTCCCACTCCCTTCTGCGTCACCCTGACTGGCTCCCTTTATTCATCCCCACACCACAGCCTCACAAGACTTGTGTACGTATCTGTAACTTATTTGTCTGTCTCTCCCTCTAAGTTCATTGCGGGCAGGGAATGTGTCTGTTTATTGTTATATTGTAATATCCCAAGTACTTAGTACAGTGCTGTACACACAGTAAGTGCTCAATAAATACGACAATGAACACACACAGTAAGTGCTCAGCAAATGCAATTGACTGACTTACTGACTGGTCAACAGCAATGAAGAGAAGTGTAGTTGGGAAGTGTGGTGGGAAGAGGGAAGGAATGAAGGAAGAAGTGGGTATAGAGACATACTTGGAAGCCAAATGAAAAGAAATCCCAGGAGGAGAATCTGTCCTTAGAGAAATGTCTTGCCTTTTTTTAAAAAAATGGTATTTGTTAAGCACTTACTATGTGCCAGTCACTGTAGTAAGTGCTGGGTTAGGTATAAGCCAAACAGGATGAACACAGTCTGTGTCCCACATGGGGCTCACAGTATTAATCCCCATTTTACAGATGAGGTAATTGAGGCACAGAGAAGCAAAGTAACTTGCCTAAGATCACACAGCAGCCAAGTGCCAAGCACTTAGTACAGTGCTCTGCACACAGTAAGCGCTCAATAAATATGATTGAATGAATGAAGTGTTGGAGCTGGCATTAGAACCCAGGGCTTCTGGGTCAGGCCCATGCTCTCCCCACTAGGTCATGCTGCTTCTTGGGACTTTGCTCTGCCCGGCCCTTTGGGAAAATTAAAATGCCATTTACAACCCACAATTAATCAAATTTATTAAGTGGTTACTGTAAGCACTGCACTAAGTGTTTGGGAGAGTACAATATAACAATAAACAGACACATTCCCAGCCCACAACAAGCTCTCAGTCTAAAGATCTTGGTCATACCCAATTTTAGATTCAACATGGACCTGAAAGAAAAACAAAAAAGGAGGGGCATGAACAAGAGTTGCAGCCAATGAAAGAACAGGATAAAAACTGCAGAAGACAAAAACACCATGACATGAACAGAAAAAAAAAAAAGGTATACACTAACATCAAAAAAACTAGATAAAATGAATTAGGGAGAATAGAAGAACCCTAGAATAGATTATTAAAAACAGTTTAGTGTGAGGAATAAGAACCAATGGAATGGACTAATAATATAAATGTGATTTTCTTTGATAAAAACGACAGTAGGAGAAATAGACACTCAGCTTGTTCGCTTTGCACCAAACAGGTCTGTCTGACATGCACCTGTGCCACCTGAGAAGTAAACAAACTCTTGACAGACTAGCATTTTTTTTCGAGTTCTAAAGAAGCTAGTAGAAAAGAAAAAAAATATCAGTGCGGTTGTACAAAACACTGAAGAACTGCTAACTACCAACCAGCATATTGAACTTGAATCCCCAGAGAAGCTAATAAAGATGTTAACTACAGTAAGCAATATTGCAATTTACCCCATAATTTTATGAATGGACTAGGAGCAATAATCAGTGTGCAAAAATCAAATCACAACAACCTAATATGATGGGGTTTAAAATGATGAAATTAGCAAGTTGGGAAAGTAATGAAATACAATTTTTTTTTGGCATGTGAAGGCAATTGATGCACTTCAAAAATCTGTGTGATCCGGATGACATTCTTATGGGATAGGTATAAGATCTTGAAAATAATTTTAAAATCCCCGCTACAAACAAAAAAAATCCAATTTCTTCTCCAGAGTCACCATTGATGGAGTTCATTGTAGTCATAGGTTGCCCTTTTAGAAAAGCAGTGTGGCTTAGTGGAAAGAGCACAGGCTTGGGAGCCAGAGGTCATGAGCCCCAGCTTCACCACTTAGCTGTGTGACTTTGGGCAAGTCACTTCACTTCTCTGGGCCTCAGTTGCCTCATCTGTAAAATGAGGATTAAGACTGTGAGCCCCACATGGGACAACCGGATTACCTTGCATCTACCCCAGCACTTAGAACAGTGCTTGGCACATAATAACAGCTTAACAAATATTATCATTATTATAAGATCATGCTGCAGGTGAATATAATCAGTTCTACCAGAACATCTGTTTCAACTAGGAGTTTTGAAAAAACTAGATGGCAGAATAAGGGAAAGTTCTTTCAGTAACACCTGTCTGTCTGGATATCATGTTAACATGGTGCTGGAGGAAACTGTGGGGCATATGCACATGGCAAACATGGCATGAATACTAACTACAATGTCAATTTTCAGCAATATGGAGAATCAGGAACTCCTGTGTTAGATTGCATTGAGGTGTGCATACATACACACACACACACACACACACACACACACACACACTTCTAATTTGAACATATTTTAAGTCAAAGTGGACCACACATTTCCTCTCACATTAGTCTTTTCTCAAATGAGGGACTTACCATTTCCTCAAAACAGAGCACACAAATGGCTTATTCTCACTTGCACCTCAAGACCGCCAATGAAATTTCTGGGCTGTAGGTTTTCGGAAAGTGGCTTTTCCACCAACTAATAATCACAGAACTTATTAACCAGTTATGATCTTAGCTCTGAAGTGAGTACTAACTTATGAGATTGGACACAGTTCAAAATCTACCTTATTCCCATTTTACCAAAGAGGAAACTAAGACCTAGAAAGGTAAAGTGACTTGCCCAAAAGCCACCCAATAGACCAGTGATAAAATTGAGATTCAAATTCAAGTCAACTCCCAGTTCCATGCTTTCACTAGACCATAAGGCCTCCCCTCTCCTCTTCTCTTTCCTTTGGAACTCTTCTTCCTGTTTGAACACTTTCACAGTTTGCTAGTGAAAATAACCACCAGGAAAGTAAGCTAAGACACTAGTGAGAAGCAGCATGGTATAGTGGGTAAAGCATGGGCCTGGGAATCAGAATGCCATGGGTTCCAATCCTGGCTCCACCACTTCTCTGCTGTGTGACTTTGGGACTTCTCTGTACCTCAGTTCCCTCATCTGTAGATTGAGGATTGAGACTGTGAGCCCCATGTGGGACAGGGACTGTGTCCAACCCGATTTGCTTGTATCCACCCCAGCACTTAGTACAGTGCTTGGCACATAGTAAGCACTTAAAGTACCATCATTATTATTCTTAATTTAGAATTGCATTAATTTCCAATTCAAATTAAGCAAATAACATGACTCACACTTCACTGGATTTTCAAGAAGCAGGATGATATGGACAGAAGGGTGCAGAGCAGAAAATGAGGATCAGAAGCTCCTCTACTTCTGGGACTAAGAGCTGGGAGAGGCACCAGATCCCAGGAGTGATGATTCCACTAAGCTGTTAGGGCTCTTGTTTGGTTGAGCCGTGGCCAGTCCTAGCATAAATGAAGGCCTGCCTACAGTATGTCCCGTCCCCTCAGGCAATGGCTGACTTTGGAAACGGATTGATCCTGTGCATTGCAAAATATCCACTAAAGTGGGTTGAGGTAAGAAAAGAATCTGGATTGAGCAGTTGCAAACCTAGAAAATCTCCCTAAGAACAGGGTGGCACCACAGTTGCATTTGTTATTAACCTCCTCCAGGAGGCCTTCCCAGACTGAGCCCCTTCCTTCCTCTCCCCCTCGTCCCCCTCTCCATCCCCCCATCTTACCTCCTTCCCTTCCTCACAGCACCTGTATATATGTATATATGTTTGTACATATTTATTACTCTATTTATTTATATTTTACTTGTACATATCTATTCTATTTATTTTATTTTGTTAGCATGTTTGGTTTTGTTCTCTGTCTCCCCTTTTTAGACTGTGAGCCCACTGTTGGGTAGGGACTGTCTCTATATGTTGCCAACTAGTACTTCCCAAGTGCTTAAGTACAGTGCTCTGCACACAGTAAGCGCTGAATACGATTGATTGATTGTTAATATTATTAATAGTAATAATAGTATTTGTTTAGTTTTTACTATCTGCCCAGCATTGTACTTTGCACTGGGGTAGATACAATACAGACACAGACCTTGCCCCATCATGTTAATATTAAGAAATTTTTCAGGAGTGAAAGGACAGAAACTACAGGCCTTGGGGACAGAAGCAAACTGCAGGGGGTGGCCAAAATGGAGAACCCCAGGGAAACCTTGAAGATGAAGTGAAAGGCTCCAGACTCCATCCAGAAGTTGAGGTTTTCCAGCCTGTTTACACCTTCACCCCTCTGCATATCAGTCAATGGTATGGAGAGACAGCATGGCTTAGTGGAAAGAGCATGGACTTGGGAATCAGAGGACATAGGTTCTAATCCCTGCTCCACCACTTGTCTGCTATGTGACCTTGGGCAAGTCACTGAATTTATCTGTGCCTCAGTGACCTCATCTGTAAAATTAAGAATAAGACTGTGAGCCCCATGCGGGACAACCTGATTACCTTGTATCTACCCCAGCACTTAGAACAGTGCAAGGCACATAGTAAGTGCTTAACAAATACCATCATCATCATTTAATAGTGCTTACTATATGCAGAGCACTGTACTAAGTACTAGGGAGAGTACAGTACAAGAAAATGAGCGGGCAAATTCCCAGCCCATAATGAGCGTACAGTCTAGAGGGACTCTCTCTTCCCCAACTGTTTGTCATTGCTTTAAAAAAATAATAATAATAAGGTTGGTTAATATTTTTCCCTTTTGCCTTCTTTTCCAGGAGTAACATATTGAATATATTGTTTATAAATTGGCAAACTGGAAGGTGTCTCATGTGGTTTGGGATTGCTGAAAAATTGTCCAGCTGTTGGCAAACTTTATAAGCTACAGGCAACATTTTTAATGTGCTTTATGACTATTTAATTCACATATTTGAATTGAAAAGCCTTCAGAAGGAATTTTTATCTCATTGTTAAAGGAAACCAATACATTCAAGTTCCTGGCAAAAAAAACATTCTGTAATGGGACACTAGCATAAAATAATTAGACCTTGGACTCCCTTAACCTGTCCCTCCATGGAATGCAGCACATTTCTAAATAAAGAGGTTCTTGAGAAGCATTTAAAATGCAAGTCATTCATCCAGTCTTAAACATGACATACAGAGTTTCTTAAATACTAAAAGTTTAGGTTTTGTTTAGTCCTGCAGTAATGGTATTTTAGGAGTTCTTTATACACTGCCAAACTCTGCAAACATCTTGAAGAGCATTCCAGACATTACCTCATTAATCACCACAACATCTGGGAGGAGGATGGGAAACAGCTGTATTAAATGCCACCCTGCTTTTAAATCAGTGAAGAAACTCATTCGACCCAAAATAACAGTCCAGGTCTAATATACTTTGTTAATTGCAATAAGAAGCAGTTCATCGATGCTGTTTTATTTTCATTAAAACATGAGCATCCTAAATGTGTGTCCTTTAAATCCCAAGAGGATATTGAGATGTGTTGGCCAAAATCCAGTTTTTTTCATTATTTTCTGTTCATAATCACTGATAATTTCTACCTGTTTTCCTTTGCTCTTTGCCAATAAGTGTGACATTTGATTGCAGTACTGCTAAGAGGTGGTACTTCCACTTGTATATTACGTTCACACAACGATTCAGACCAAAACCCTAAGGCTGTTCTTGATGGTAAGTCCCTCTCAGGTTTTATCTGAATGTGTACCAGGGACATTGAGCTAACACACCCTAGGACTTTCCTCAGTGATTCATCAGGCCAAGATTTGTGCAAATCAAGGAACCCAGCCTTTTCCTCAGCTTTTCCTGGCTTGCACCACAAAATTACAAGAATTCACAACCACCATCTATAGACATAATAATAAATCATAATGATGACTGTATTTGATATACACTTATTATGTGCCAAATACTGTATTAAGTGCTGGGGTATGTACAAGTAAATCAGGTCTCTACTTCATTTTGCCTCAGTTACCTCATCTGTAAAATGGGAATTAAATCCTCCTCCCTCTGACTTAGATTATAAGCCTCATGAGCAACAAGGACTTTGTCCAACTTGATTATCCTGTATCTATCCCAGTACTTAATACAGTGCCAGACCCACAGTCAGCACTTAAGAAGTACCATTAAAAAAAGACCAGTCCCTGGCCCACATGGGGCTCACAGTCTAATTAGGAGGGAGAACAGGTATTGAATCCCCATTTTACTGATGAGGAAACAGACAAGAAGTGACTTGCCTAAGGTCACACAGACAAAGAATTACCCCAATATACGACTGGAAACAGCTGTTATTCACTCTAGCCCAGGCTTTAGGCTGAAACACAGCTGCCTTACCAAAAAAAACATCTCTCCATCTCTCTCTCCAGTTTTAAAGAAAGATGAGCATATCCAGAGCACAGTACAAAAGCACATCTTTTTTAAAAAAAAATGGAATCAAGCATTGCTTTGAGAATTAGGAATAAAAATATAATATAGTTTGCTAATGATGATGACTGACTGACTGAGTCCCGAGGCTTCAGGTCCAAGAATCTGTGCGAAGGAATGAATTCCAGTGTTAATGGTTTGTGCAGTGCTTCTCACCTGCTCTCATCCTTGTGAGTCATGTTCCTGCTACAACACAGAATTAAATGAGCACAGATGCAGCCCATTGAGGTGTGTACATAAAAAGTTTTATTTGCAGGATCCATTTATAGCTGAAGTGACTGCAGCCTAGATGTTTGTCATCATCTAATACTAAATTGGAAGCAGAGTCGCCTACTGGAAAGACTGTGGCCTGGGAATCAGAGAATCTGGATACTAATCCCAGTTCTGCCACTTGCCTCTTGTGTGACTGAGCAAGACGCTTAACTTTCCTAAGCCTCAGTTTCCTCTTCTGTAAAAAGAGGATTCATTACCCATTTTCCCACCTACTTAGGCTATGAGCTCCACGAGACAGGAATTATGTCCAAATCAATTAACAACTACCCCAATGCTTAGTACTTAGAATCACTTCTAAGTAGCAAGATAATTCCATAAAACTTTCTCAGCCTATCTAGTTCTGAAGTAGGCCAATTCTCTAGTGAAAACTTTAGTAGAATATCAGCTTAGTGATGCCACTTTGTCAAGCAATTCTGTCTAGGATCCCTGGGCCCTCTTGTTTCCAGTTGGCCCAATACTCAGACTTCCTAACAGCTATATGTATCTCTTTTTCTAGTCCAATATATTTGAGTGCTTACTGTGAGCGGAGTACTGTACTCAGCGCTTGAGAGAGTGTAACACAATAATAAACAGACACTCCCGGCTCACAACGAGCTTGACCTCGTAAGGGCCTGAGAATCATGATACCTAGTCCAATCTGCAATGCCAACCAGGTAGAAGAGGTCCCTCTGGTATCTGCAAAACCACTTTGAAGCAACCAGTTTTTGGGAAGCCTATAAAACTGCAATTAGAACTGCCAATGAAAAATAACCTATCTGGTTCTCACAACGAACTCCAGTTGGTGAAAACCTTTTAGTGGCTCAAAAAAAAAAAACCCACAAAAAACCTAATCTACTACCTCAAAAGATGTTTACATAAAACAAATTCTCGAACAAACACTTACCTCTAGGAGTGTTTAAAGGCTGAAACGCAGAGAATAAATGCAGGCTAAGTCAATAATAATCTCCAGCTGTTTTCCATAAACAATAGAAACCAGAAATGCCCTAACTTAGAGGCTTTTCTTAACAATTATATCCTGCCAGCACAGCAACGACCCTTCAATTTCAGCATGGCCAGGAAAGCCTCAGCACAGATCAGAAACCTGAATAGAGGAGGCGCAGGAGGGGGCACTGAGACAAAGGGGAAAGGCAGCATTCACCTGCCTCTGTCAACACCTCTGTATCCATCTCCCTCAGCATGATTTCATGAAAACCACCGGAAATTTGACCAAGGTGGTTCCCCCAGGTCTGCCACCCACCTCTTCTGCCCAATCACAGTAGTGACACTGGCAAAAGTGTTCTTGGCTCTCACATGGATCCAAAACTGAAGCTACAGTGGAAATTTCAAGCCAGCCAGCCCAGGCCATTTGGCCTGGGACTACCACCACCTTACAATCCTCTAGATTGTAAGATTCTTGAGAGCAGAGATGTGTCTACCAACTCGGCTGTAGTGTATTTAGCAGAGCTCTGCACATCATTAGTTACAACTGATTGATCTTGGGAGAAGTGGCTGGGACGGAATCACTACCTAAAAATGGGACTTCTGGTTACTTTTTATGGTATTGGCTATGTGCTTACTATGTGTTAAGCATTATTCTAAGCTCTGGGGTAGGTACAAGTTAATTATGTCAGACAGTCCCCGTCCTGCATGGGACTCACAGCGTAAGTAGGAGGGAGAACAGGTTTTTATTCCCCATTTTCAGTTGAGCAAACTGAAGCACAAAGAAGTTTAAATGACTTGCCCCAAGGTCACACAGCAAGCAATTGACAGAGCCAGGATTAGAACACAGGTCCTCTGATTTCTGGGCCCATGCTCTTTCCACTAGGCCATGTTGCTTCCCAATCAATTTAAGGTAGGACCAGATGGAGCAATTGGACTGTGTGATACTTTGAAATATTAGTAGGCTCTACATTTCTCCTTGGGTAGCAGTTTTTATTTTTTATATGGTATTTATTTGTTAAGCACCAACTATGTGCCAGACACTGTACTAAGTGCTGGGGTAAATACAAGCTAATCAGGTTGGATGCAGTCCACGTCCCATATGGGGCCCAAAGTCTTAGAAGCAGCGTGGCTCAGTGGAAAGAGCCCGGGCTTGGGAATCAGAGTTCATGGGTTCAAATCCCGGCTCCGCCAATTGTCAGCTGTGTGACCTTAGGCAAGTCACTTAGCTTCTCTGTGCCTCAGTTACCTCATCTGTAAAATGGGGATTAAGACTGTGAGTCCCACGTGGGACAACCTGATCACCTTGTACCCTCCCCAGCACTTAGAACAGTGCTTTGCACATAGTACGCACTTAACAAATGTCATTATTATTATTATTATTAATCACCAATTTCACAGATGAGGTTACTGACACACTAAGAAATTCAGTGACTTGCCCAAGGTCACACAGCAGATGAGTGTCAGAGCTGGTATTAGAATCGAGGTTCTTCTGACTCCCAGGTCCATGCTCTAGCCACCAAGCCACTTTGCTTTTTAAATTTTTCTTAAAACTCCGGCAAATTGAGTTTGAAGAGAAAGAAATATGGTGATCAAATTTTTTCAACATTATGTCATTTCATCCTAATTTGACTTCCCCAGGACTGTTGATTCAATTTTCCCTTTGAAGGCATCTCTCACTCCCTCAAGAGTTGTCATAGGTTACACCAGACAATTAGAATTCACAGAAATACAGCCCCTCAGTTCCTCACACGCTTTGACAGGAGTGACCCGTCTGGACTACTGCACCAGCCTTCTCTCTGATCTCCCATCCTCGTGTCTCTGTCCACTTCAATCCATACTTCATGCTGCTGCCCGGATTATCTTTGTCCAGAAACGCTCTGGACATATCACTCCCCTCCTCAAAAACCTCCAATGGCTACCGATCAATCTGCGCATCAGGCAGAAACTCCTCACCCTGGGCTTCAAGGCTGTCCATCACCTCGCCCCCTCCTACCTCACCTCCCTTCTCTCCTTCTACAGCCCACCCCACACCCTCCGCTCCTCTGCCGCTAATCTCACCGTACCTCGTTCTCGCCTGTCCCACCATCGACCCCCCGCCCACGTCATCCCCCTGGCCTGGAATGCCCTCCCTCTGCCCATCCACCAAGCTAGCTCTCTTCCTCCCTTCAAGGCCCTGCTGAGAGCTCACCTCCTCCAGGAGGCCTTCCCAGACTGAGCCCCTTCCTTCCTCTCCCCCTCGTCCCCCTCTCCATCCCCCCATCTTACCTCCTTCCCTTCCCCACAGCACCTGTATATATGTATATATGTTTGTACATATTTATTACTCTATTTATTTATTTTATTTGTACATATCTATTCTATTTATTTTATTTTGTTAGTATGTTTGGTTTTGTTCTCTATCTCCCCCTTTTAGACTGTGAGCCCACTGTTGGGTAGGGACTGTCTCTATATGTTACCAATTTGTACTTCCCAAGCGCTTAGTACAATGCTCTGTACATAGTAAGTGCTCAATAAATACGATTGATGGTGATGATGTTGCCAGTTTGTACTTCCCAAGCACTTAGTACAGTGCTCTGCACATAGTAAGCGCTCAATAAATACAATTGATGATGATGATGATGATGACCCCACTACCCTGAGGGTTCTTCCTGACACTCAGCTTGGGTTCCACCCATTCATTCAATTGTATTTATAGAGTGCTTACTATGTGCAAAGCACTGTACTAAGCACTTGGGAGAGTACAATCAATCGTATTTATTGAGCACTTACTGTGTGCAGAGCACTGTACTAAGTGCTTGGGAAGTACAAGTTGGCAACATAGAGAGACAGTCCCTACCCAACAGAGGGCTCACAGTCTAAAAGGGGGAGACAGAGAACAAAACCAAACATACTAACAAAATAAAATAAATAGAATAGATATGTACAAGTAAAATAAATAGAGTAATAAATATGTACAAACATATATCCATATATACAGGTGCTGTGGGGAAGGGAAGGAGGTAAGATGTGGGGGATGGAGAGGGGGACGAGGGGCCCAGTAAGCGAGTACAACAACAAATAAATTCATTCCTGCCCACAACAAGCTCACGGTCTAGAGGGGGAGACAAACATTAATATAAATAAATAAATATATAAATAACAGATATAAACATATGTGCTGTGGGGATGGGAAGGGAGGATGAATGAAGGACCAAGTGAGAGCAGTACAGAAGGGAGTGGGAGAAGAGAAGAGGAGGGCTTAGTCAGGGAAGGCTTCTTGGAGATGTGCCTTCAATAAGGCTTTAAAGTAGGGGAGAGCAATTATCTGTCTGATATGAGGAGGGAAGCTGTTCCAGGCCAGAAGTAGGACGTGGGCGAGAGGTCAGCAGCAAGACAGATGAAATCTAGGTACAGTGAGAAGGTTAGCAGAATCCAAGCACATTGATTGGTGCCAGGAGTTCTGTTTCCACTTGCAAACACGAAATAAGGATGGTCCACTGGATTAATCAACTGAGTTTTTGCAGAATCGTGAAGTCGTCCTCCCCAGTTCCTCAGGGCCACATCCCAAATAGTTAACATGACCGCCAAGTGGACATCCGGGATTCAAGCCATCTTAGGGTTGATGATGGTCTAAGGTGGCAACTCACCAACCTGGAAGCTACCATACTATTTTTTAAAAAAATGGTATTTGCCAAGTGTTTACAATTTGCCAGGCACTCTGCTAAGTGCTGGAGTAGATACGAGCTAATCAGGTTGGACATAGTACATACATAGTGGTGCTATAGCACTTGGAGCCAGTGGAGTTTCTCTCAAAGCCTCCTCAGCCCACAGCCCTCCAACTCGATTGTCCAGGAACCTCAGCAAGAGGATGAGTTAGGCACAACAGTGAGTGTTTTTCGAAGCCAGGTCAAACAATTACTGCAAATGAGTGCTCAATCTGATCACTCAGTGGCAGGAAAAAACATCCCTGTCCACTGTTAAAGATACAATATAAGCACTATTCCCAGGTGCTTCATCTATCATTGAGGATCATGTTCCTGAGGCTGCCTCCACCTTCTTAACAAATGGGCAGGAAACATGTCTGCTAAATCGGTTGTACTATACTCTTCCAAACATTTAGCACAGTGCTGTGCACACAGTAAACGCTCAATAAATACAATTGATTCATTACCGAACATTTTTTGGTCTAGCTTGCAGCCACCACTTAAAACAGAGGTTTTGGGGTCATCTCTTTCTCTTGCATCGACTGTACCTCCCCACCTTCCTCACATACTTCCCCCAACAAAGTCTTAGTGGAGCAGGATGAGTAGAGGGAAAGAAAAATGATGCTGACATGCAGTTTTCAGCTGAGGCTTAGTCAACCAATGATGTTTATTGAAAACTGTACTAAGCACTTGGGAGAGTATCATTAAGTAGACCCCTCCCCTTATTCCAGGCTAAAAGAAATGGAAAGCATCATCCAAGACCTTTGGTGTACCACGGGTCCTGTTCTTTTGTATTCTTCATCACGCAGAGAGCAAGCACCCTCCCAAACATTGGAGCACACCCCAGAATTGCATGGCAAGAGCAAAGGTGGATGATTTTCCTAATGTACATGGACAGTAGGTCTACTTGGTATTACAGTTGGGGAGATCTGTTTTAGACAATCTTGCTTGGTGGATATCTGCATAAACCTGGGCCATGAACTTTACTTCAACCCAGGCCTTTCTTGCCACACAAAAGTCAGAGAACAAAGGAAAAAAAAAGACAACATATGGAGCATCTGAAAGGTTTTTGTTCATTAGATACTGTGTGCCAAGTAAAGACTATGAGCAGTAATAGGATGATCTAAGACAACCTAGGTTGTTGAAATGTACATCGATGAAGTGAAACGTTTTGCGGGGAGGGGCATCCCAGGAAGCCCCGAAAGCAGGTATTAGTAAACTGGCATACAAATGAGGTTTCCATGCTGAAAAGAGTACAGAGGAAAGGAGAAAGGAAGTTCTTTAAAAAAAAAAAAAAAAAAAAAAAACAAAAAACAAAGAACAGCAACACATTTGGAATCGGGCTGGCTACAGGTGACATTTATAGATATCAATTGAGCATGGATCATGCCACCAGGAAGTGCCAAGAGAGGCTCTAAGATTTTGCTCAGAGACTGTAGTTGCTTGGTACAGTAAAAACTTTGAACAGTGCTTTGCAAACAGTACACACTTCAGTATTTTTACCACTACCACTACTAGGTGGGGTCACATTCAGTTAATAACCAATAACCAAGATTAGTGCAAAGCAAAACCAGAGCAAGAAGGGCTCAACAGATGCAAAGTCCAAGTTTAGCGTTTAGTGGAGAAAGGAGAAATTATCCCATTTGTTAGTTTTCCAGGAGAAAAGCAGTGTGTGGTCACTCAACACCACAGTTAACCCAGTAGATTTCACAAACTTAATAATGTACTCTATAACTTTACTCCCGATAGGTTTCACAAACAAACAATAATGTACTCTTTAAACTTTACTTATTAAGTGAAGAGAAATTGGCTTTTAAGAGTCAGGGTGGTAGCTTCATAACTGCATAATCCAGTGATTGGTATTTCATAGCTAGTTAAGAGGAGTAAAATCATAATGGCATTTTGGAGTCAGTACCTTAGTGGCCAGCTTTTTCTTATTTCCTTTTTCTTGCCAGGATGAATGCTGAAACTGGCAGGAAATGAATACTAAGCATTTGAAATACCATCTGCTAAATGGACACTGAGGTTTGCATAATAAACCAGAAGCCCAACCTTTGTTTTCCCCTCTTCATAATGACTACCAAAGCGGATAGTATTCTCATTTTGCTGCTATCATTACGATCTACTGTTGAGGAGGGAGAAATTTGGAAGATATCTGCTTTGGTAGTGGAAATAAGGATCTTCCATCCCCACTCAGAGACTGAACAAAGCATCCAGCTGCTCCCACATTTTAGCCATCCCCCACTTCTATCGAAGTTCTCCCCATAACAGATTCCTCACCACCATGGACACAATGATAATAATAATTATGATATTTGTTAAGCACTTACTATGTTTCAAACACTGTTCTAAGTGCTAGGGTAGATACAAGGTAATCAGGTTGGACACAGCCCCTATCCTACATAGGGCCCCATTTTACAGATGAGGTAACTGAGGCACAGAAGTTAAGTGACTTGTCCAAGGTCACACAGCAGCAAGTGGCAGAGAAGGGATTAGAACTCATGCCTTCTGGCTTTCAAGCACATGCTCTTGCCACTAGGCCATGCTGCTTCCCACAGTCAAGAGCAGAAGCTCAATGCTAGATTGGCGAGGAGAAAAACTGTTGGCTTTCCAAATGATTCACACTACCTAGAAGCAGCTGAAGAGACTGATGCTTCCTCATCAGCTGGAGGGTGTGCTTTAGTTTTCATTGTTCAACATCTGGCTTACCCAGAACATGGTTTCATTAAAGTACTTTCAATTGTTTGTATTTGTTCACTAGTATTCTCTGAAAGACCAGGGAAAGAGGAAATGGGAGTCGGTTTTACACATTGACTATCACAAGCCTCCCACCAAAGGATAGAAAAATACAAATAAAGGTTTATGGTTAATTTTTCACTGGAAAAATTCAAAATGAGCCTCAGCTGGTTCCACTAGGATGTCTCTTGTGCCTGGGAGGTCTGTATATTGGCTGAACTTTGAGCCAATACTCCCTCCTGTCTATCCATGTGCCCTAATCCCTAGGCTACAGACAGGCCTCCAAACACAGCTCTGAGAGCTGCTGCTGATGTTCTGCAACAGGGATAGATTGTTGTTGTTTTTAATCTCCTAGGTCTTCAAAGAGAGTAGTAATAACACATCTAAACCCTACTAAAATCATATCTCCTTCTTGAGCTTTGCCTCACTAATCTCTCAACTCCCCGCCCTATTGTTCCCAAATACTACACCACCTACTCGCTGGAATCCTTCAGGCTCACAGCAGTTAAAGTGCATTCCACTGAACTCTGTTTCTTCCTGCTACCTTTCATTCATTCGTTCGTATTTGAGCGCTTACTGTGTGCAGAGCACTGTACTAAGCGCTTGGGAAGTACACATTGGCAACATATAGAGACGGTCCCTACCCAACAGTGGGCTCACAGTTTAAAAGGGGGAGACAGAGAACAAAAAACATATTAACAAAATGAAAATAGAATAAACATGTACAAATTTATTTTAGATTGTAAGCCTCTCGAGGGCAGGGATCATATCTACTAACTCTCCCCTCTCTTCCCAAGGGTTTGGTATGGTGTTCTACACTAAGTGCTCAACAAATACTATTGACTGACTGATAGTACTGGAATTGAAGCACCCCCTTGGCATAGTGCACTGTACAGTGCTTGGTTAGCTCTGAATAATTAAGTGACACATTCCCCACCACAAGGAACTTAGTGCTCATTTCTTATGAAAAAAAATCATAAAACCTTTTCACAAGCCAGTGTGGCCTAGTGGAAAGACCACTGGCCTGGGAGTCAGATGACCTGGGCTCTAATCCCAGCTTTGCTAATTGCTTGCTGTGTGTCCTTGGGCAAGTCACTTAACTCCTCTGGGCCTCAATTTCCTCATCTGTAAAATGAGGACTCAAGACCTGTCCCCCTAACCCCGCCACCAGACTGTGATCTCCTTGTGGGACAGGGGCTGTGTCTGATCTGATTATCCTGTATCCACCCCAGTGCATATGTCCTTGGCACATAGAAAGCACTTAGTACCACAATTTTAAAATATCTGAAAGATCATAAAATTGGTTCTTAAAACACAAATCCTTTAATATCATCTGAAAGGCATAGGTGCTAAAAAGTTGGGAAGCAGCTTGGTGGAATCCTAGATATAGGATAGAAAAGTCAAATAACTTCTTCAGCCCTTTCTAAAACAAGTGAATTCTCCTTTTTAGACAGATAACTCTTGCTGTCCAAAAGTTCTATCTGTCACAAATCGGCTTAAGATCTGGACTTGGACAAATTATATTGGTACATGGTTGGTCATTTTTAAGCAGCAAATGTCAATTTCTCTAGTTAGAGAAATGATGGCATTTCCTCTAGGGAGGCATTTCACTTCTCTGTAAAAATACATGATCTCAGCTGGGTGGATTCTTTTCAATCAGTGGTATTTATTGAATGCATACTATGTGCAGAGCACTGGACTAAGCATTTGGGAGAGTACAACAGAATTAGCAGACATGTTCCCTGCCCATAAGACTTTTTGATTATAGTATTACACCATATCCTTGAAACAAAGTCATGCTTAATGGGAGGCCAACACAAAAATAGGAAGGAAAACGAAACAGGGAGAAAGAAGTAAACAGCCTCAGTAACTCTGGAATAAACTTAGCGTTTTTCCTAGAGATCAGTACAATGTCAGCAGCCAAGGTGCCGATGACAGAGTAAATAATTGAGAAGATGAGTTTAGAGGTACCCATCCCACCCCGTTCCCTCCATTTCTTAAATACCAACTTTCTCAACCACTACTGTCTCCAGCCTTTGGGGACAAACTTTTCGATCTTATTCTCTGATTGTTACCTCCAACAGGACTTCGTATTGTGTTGTACCTGGTTTTACAAGATCAATGATTTCCCCCAGTCAATTGATGGTATTTATTGGGGACTCCAAAAGTATAAATTCTTACTACCTATTTCTTAGGCTGACCATTAACCTGCTGTGTGACTACTTGTCTGCTGTGTAACCTTGGGCAAGTCACTTAACTTCTCTGTGCCTCAGTTTACTTCATCTGCAAAGTGGGGATTAAGACTGTGAGCCCCATGTGTAACATGGACTGTGTCCAACCTGACTGGCTTGTATCTACCCCAGCATTTAGTACAGTGCTTGGTACATAATAAACACTGCCACTTGTCAGCTGTGTGACTTTGGGCAAGTCACTTAACTTCTCTGTGCCTCAGTTACCTCATCTGTAAAATGGGGATTAAGACTGTGAGCCCCATGTGGGACAACCTGATTACCTTGTATCCCCCCCCCCCCAGTGCTTAGAACAGTGCCTTGCACATAGTAAGTGCTTAACAAATACCATTATTATTAATATCATAAAGAGTGACTCTTCATTTTGTTACTATTGTCCCAGTTGTTTGGTTGCTTTGCTTTCAGTGAAATTGTCTGTGTTACATACAGAAGCTACATTTCAATCACTCCAAGAGGATAATGAGAGTAGCCCTGGGTGATTGTAATATCTGTGTGCTGGTCTTTCACTCTGCCCCATATTTTGATAATGTCACTTCCCAAGACAAGCTCAAAGATTCCAGAAGAGAGAGTTTGCTCTTAAAACTTTATAATCTGAAAGTACTTCTTAACCACTTTGACTCCTGGAAGCAAGATAGCCTTTTCCTTCCTGCACTGGCCAGAGGAGAGAAACTACAACTTCTTTAGATTCTAGTGCTCCTCACTGCTAGTCATGCCTTCCTTATTCATCCCATCTCAAGAAAATATTTCTCTTTACTTCTGGGTTTGGCAGAGGGGCCACAGTCTCACCAGTTGTCTTGTCTCCCACACTCACAGAATTCCTTGGGCACTCTGTATGGCCACTTCTCTGCTACATTTATTCAACCCCCAAACATTTGATTGGAGCTGCTGGGCTAACATATGTGTTCTTCCTCTCCAAAAGCACTCCAAGCACTTAACACTTAACGTGACTATTATCCTTGGATTCTCCTTGAAAAGGAGAGAGAGTAGATATAAAGTCCATTTTCAGACAAGAAAACTGAGGTTAAATGACCTGCTGGATATTCAGCTATGATTAATGGAGGAATCAGGTGGAGAAACAAGGTTTAGGAGACTGAGGCCTGTGCTCTTTCCATTTCTCTATCAGGCTTTTGCCTTCACCACAAACATTCTCCTATTTCACTTCTACCTTCTAAAATTAACCATCAGCTGGTTTTTCAAATGGGTAAAATATGGTGCCCAAAGGCCAGGTGTTAAAGTCATAGATTGCAAAACTGAGTGGCTTAGTGGAAAGAGCACGGGCTTGGGAGTCAGAGGTCGTGGGTTCTAATCCCAGCTCCGCTACTTTTCAGCTGTGTGACTTTGGGCAAGTCACTTCACTTCTCTGTGACTCAGTTACCTCATCTGTAAAATGGGAATTAAGACTGTGAGCCCATGGGATAACCTGATTACCTTATATCTACCCCAGCGCTTAGCAAATATCATTATTATTATTGTTATTATTATTATTACTGAGTGGCACTCAAACGAGTAAGATCTCTTAAGGGATTGAGCTCTGAGTCTATAAGGTTCAAAAGCAATTTCATGAAAGGAAGTGATTTGGTTAGGTAAGGAATGATTGAGAAATACACCCCTGTCACGTTCTTAGGAATAACCACACACATCTTTGATGCAAAATATCCCCACAAAGATCATATTACCCCCATAGACTGTACATTTAATGGTTTTAACTTTCCCAACCACCCAATTAAGTCTTTGCAAGAACATACCTATAGAAGGTAGAAAGTACTCACTGGCAGGCAGTCTTCTTCAACTGCCCAGAAAATTGTCCGGCTTGCTTGAAAAGAAATATTTTTTCTAGTGGAGCATCTATTTGCAGCCCTCTACCACGGTGAATGAGTCACTTCTCTGACATACTCAACCTATTGCAAATGGTGCTGCAAAGTTCATCCCTTCATTAACATCTCCCTATTACCTGCTATGACCATAAAGCCAGGAAAGAAAAAAACCATATAAAATGGCACAGGCTAATGCAAACGGCCTTTCATAAGTTTTACTCTGTCTATTCCACTTGAATATGCTCCTCATCCAATAAATTTTACTTAAATAAAAGTCTTCCAGCACCTCTTATACCATTTGCTCTGCCATTCTGTATTCCAGCATTAGCATTTTCAGCACAATTGGCCTCTTTGCTTTATCAAAAAGCACACTTCTTTTTTGTGTCACCAAAGAACAGAAAAAGCCTTGAGAATTGGTAAAAATATTGACTTAACAGTTCTTTAAAAAGGAAGAAAAGTGCCTACATCAGTTATTTACCACTAAGATGGTTTTATCATGGAGGCATTGTAACTACTGGTAACAATTTCACTGTTATGAGGCGGTGGGAGGACCTAGTGGAAGACATTTTCCACTGCCTTCTAAAAGATCTGAAAGATCAATATCCACCATATGATGATTCTGTTAAACTGAACCTGGCTTTTCATACCACCAAGCAACTTGCTCTTCACCTTCAAACCCCATCTTAATTATGGGGCATGAAAGTATACATATTAGAGGAAAAGTGGAATTCCAGACCTGAGCGAAATTTACAACAGGGTAAAGAAATCGACAAACATGAAACAGTAGGAGAAGCAGCATGGCCTGGGAATTGGAGGACCTGGGTTCTAATTCCAGCTCTGCCAAATGCTTTCTGTATGACCTTGGGCAAGTCAGTTAACTTCTCTGGGCCTTAGTTCTTCGTTCTCCCTCCCATGCAGACTGTGAGCCCCAGGTGGGGCAGGGACTTTGTCCAACCCAATTCACTTGTATCTACCCCAGTGTTCGACACATATGAAGCACTTAAATACCACAAAGAAAACACCATACCATGGGATTAGTGGTGGTTATGACAGATTAGAAAAGAATATGGGGTCTCTAACCCCAGCAGACAGACCAGCATTCAACCAAGGTGGCAAACAAGATGACGGATGAGTCTCAGTCTAGTCACAAAGGCTTCAGGACTAAGAACCTTCAAGTAGGAATTGATTACAGTAGTAGTGGCTTGAGCAGGGCTACTTACACTCTCTTACTTCTGCCTGCTTTGTTCCTGTAGTTGCAAAATGCTCATAAGAATTCTACATAAAAAAACCTATTTGGAGCTAAAGTGACCTGAAAGTACCGATGCTATGCCAAAGCATCTAAGATCAGCAGATTTGTTTGCTGTTATGCTATTTAAGTGCTTATTATGTGTCAGACAGTGTTCTGGGCACTGGGTACTACAAGTTATTACAGTCAGACACAGTCCCTGTCCCTCATGGGGCTCAATCTAAATAGGAGGGAGAACAGGTATTTAAACTCCATTTTACAGTGGAGAAAACTGAGGCATGGGAGAGTTAAATGACTTGCTTATGTTAGCTGGTTATTTTCAGGATTACTGTCTAGTCTGTCCACCACTCAAGATGCCCAAGATGGCTCTTCTTTCAAAAAACATCACCATTGTTGCATTTTTCCAAGCACTTAGTAGAGTGCTCTGCATTCATGGAATAACACCAATAGCAAATCTACTACTACTCCTTCTGTGGATGGCACAGACCCAGCAGGTACTTTCCTACTTTTGGCTTTTTTGCCCCCTTACCACTCTAGTAGTAGTAGTAGTATTTATTAGAATTGGATACGGTCCCTGTCCCTCAGGGACTTACAATCAAAGACTATAACCGGGGAGAAAGGACCAGAGACAAATCACAACTGATGAAATATTGAATACAAATACACGAAGTGAAAACAAAATCAGTAGGTTGTTGTGACAAGAGGAGCAGAATTTTAGGCTCCCTGGAGCTCAGGGTTCAGGGTAACCCCATGGCCCCCAGTCTTCCTGGGGTTTTTGAAGAGGCCCCATGTTGTCGGTACACAGGAAAGCAGCTTTTATCTCTGGCCCAAGGTGCATGGAGAGAAGGTGGCAGTTACCACAGTGCTTTTCTCAGCAGCAATGGTGTAAGTCACATTGTGGAGGTGAAGAGAGATGAGTGACACACAAAATGTCAAAGGACTCTAGCGACAACAATCAGTGGTATTTATTGAGAGCTTATTACATGCAGAACATTGTATTGAGCGCTTAGGAGGGTAAAATACAAGTGTTAGTGGTGCTTCCTCAATTTTAAAATGTTGGGATGGCTTTGGTTGTTAGTGGACAATCTGGGTGGTGCCACTGAAGAGCCCCTGCCAAGCCCCTTACCCACCGCAGTGGTTGGATTCACAGTTTTATCTTTCACATTGTTTCTGTGTTTTTACTTCTTGCTTCTTTCTTTCTATATTTACCGCCAAACCCCTTCCAACCCCTTATTCCTATTTTGTGAGACCTTTGAGGATGAGGATCCACATCTAATTCTCATTCATGCTTTTCTTCCCCAGAGTTCGGTCCGGTGCTGTGAGTGCAGTGCACATAGTAGGCACTTCATAAATATCACTGCTACAAAGCACAAGTAGTGGTAATCTTATATCTGTTTTTGTAGGAGAAAGTCACAGTGGAGCAGATCTACACTTGCGTTAGTAGCATCAATATTTACTGAACACCCACTAGGTGTGGAGAACTGTATAAGGTCCTTGAGGAACATGTAAGAGTTGGAAATGTGATTGCTGCCCTTAAGAAGATGACTGGGGAAGATAGAGTTGAATACCAATATTTCTCCTCGTCCCTTACGCTGTTTTGATGTTTCATTGTTCCCAATGTGTCTGTCTCCAGTCTTGGCCCCACCCCTGATCTTTTATAAATTGTGAGCCCCTTGAAGAACAGAGTCCTTGTCTAATTCCCACCTGTACAGGTCCCATTTCTAATTCCCAGTTCTTTGTACAGTGCTCTGCACACACTAAGCATTTTAAAACTATTAGTTACTATACCGTACTTCCTTTAACCTAGCCACTAAAGGCTTTGAGCTCTGCTTTGAAGGTTGGGAGGAATTTGGAAAGTCAGAGTGATGCTGTGTGACCTTGGGCAAGTTACTTAACTTCTCTGTGCCTCAGTTACCTCATCTGTAAAATGGGAATTAAGACTGGGAGCCCTATGCCGAACAGTGACTGTTTTCAACTTAACTTGTATCTACCCCAGCACTTAGTACAGAGCCTGGCACATAGTAAGCACTTAAATATCATTTTAAAAAAAGTTAACCCGGCTGGAATGAAAGGCAAAGCAAAGGTGGGAGATGAAGAGCAAGAGGGAATTCAAGCAATTAGCAGGTGGTCTTAAACCTTTTGGTTTGGCCTCCAAAGCTTGGCTTTACATTTTATTTACTTAGCCTCCAAGTGACAAAGATTGGAGAGGATATATGGGCTTTGGAGAAGTAACCTTTGCAGCAGCACTAGGAAACTTCTAGACCTAAACTGTCAAGCTAGAAATAGCCTTGGGAGCATTTCAGGGATGCTTCTTTCCCCTCCCCTCCATCTTTTTTTAATGATATTTTTTAAGTGCTTACTATGTGCCAGGCACTGTATTAAGCATGGGAACAGATATAAGATAATCATTCATTCATTCACTTGAATTTACTGAGCGTTTACTGTGTGCAGAGCACTGTACTAAGTGCTTAAACAGGTTGGACATAGTCCATGTCCCACACAGGGCTCACAATCAATCCCTGTTTCACAGATGAAATAATTGAGGCACAGAGTTAGGTAATTTGCCTGGCATCACCCAACAGACAAGTGGCAGAGCCAGGATTAGAACCCAGGTCCGTGCTCTATCTAATAGGCCACGCTGCTTTTCCCTGATCTCTTCGCTACATCTTCTCCTTAAGGATTGAATGTTTTGCCAGAAAACCCCACACATTATGTAAGTACAGAGACCAGAACACTAGAATGCCTGTTCCCTGGTTTTGACCCCAAAAGACTTGCAATGTTTGAAAGTGGTAAGGTAGGCATGTTTGCTTAGCAAAGGAGCAATCACAGCCTAATTTGGTAATCATTTTATTCTGGATCAAGTCTCTCAAATAGGCTATGACCTGCACACCTCGGAAAATAGCTAAGCTATGCCTAGATTTTATTTAAAGCATTAATAATTAATTCTCTATCAAACATATATATGCATTTACACGAGTTTGCATATTAGCTTCATCCTTCAACTGAAAAGCTGGTTCAGAAAGTGAATTGTCACATCATCTCTCACTTCATTCACCCCGTTCAGACTTATTTCTGAAAGAGACAGACCCACAGATAAAGACAGAGATTTCATTTGAAGTAGGAGAGCTTAGTTTCAAATATTCCTGGCAAGTATTTTTCAGCACCCATTACAATAATTATAACAGCAATAATGGCACTTATTAAGCACTTTTTATGTGCAAAGCACTGTTCTAAGCACTGGGGAGGTTACAAGGTGATCAGGTTGTCCCACGGAGGGCTCACAGTCTTAATCCCCATTTTACAGATGAGGTAACTGAGGCACAGAGAAGTGAAGTGGCTTGCCCAAAGTCACACAGCTTACAATTGGCGGAGACAGGATTTGAACCCATGACCTCTGACTCCAAACCCTGTGCTCTTTCCGCTGAGCCACGCTGCTTCTCTAATCTATCACAGCTTCAGCAATAGGATACCTACATTGCACCCATAAGTACAGAGTATACTATATTCCAGGGAAAATTAAGAAGAGTTGAAGTTGATTAAACACCTCAGCTCATTAGCACAAAGATTCATTACAAATACGATTATCACCCAATTAAATTACAAAGTGCTTATGACCGTTACCATTGTTGGTCTGATTAATTCCTGAAAGGTTCACAATAATCTGTGTGCCAGAAACTAATTGGAAGCCAAAAAACCATAAATCTCCAACTGAGATGAAACTATCAACAGCATCTCTTTACTTACCCTATGGATGGTTTTGTGTGCCTCAGAAAAACAGCACTATCTAAATAGACAATGCTATTATTGCTATCACACTTCATGAAGCAAACAAATTACTGCAATTTTTCAATTTTTGAAGCTTTGAGGTCATTTTCAGAAGGAGCCACCAAAAAAGAAGAAGTGTTGCCCAACGGCTAGAGCATGGGCCTGGAAGCCAGAAGGACTTGGGTTCTAATGCCAGCTCTGCCACTTGTCTGCTGTGTGACCTTGGATGAGGCACGTCACTTCTCCGGGCCTCAGTTACCTCATCTGTACAATGGGGATTAAGACTGTGAGCCCCATGTGAAGCATGGACAATGTCCAATCCCATTAGCTTGTATCAACCCCAGCACATAATGCAGTGCCTGTCACCATAGTAAGCGCTTAAATACCATAAAAAAATATAGTAACAAGGGAGAAGACATCTAAACTCAGACTGCAACAACTAACCAGAAACAATGATAAATGACAGCCCTCCTTACTGAGAAGAAAGCTCAGACTGAATCTTATATTTCACAGTTAACATAAACACATAGGAAATCACATTTTGTGTCAGCCCCCGATGGTCCACTCAGTTCAGTATTCTGTCTCTGAACTGTGGTAAAAGTCACAGGGTGATACCTGCCCTTCTCGGCAGGCTGGTCAAACACAGGTAGTGACTTCACTCTCTGAAGAGAAGGGATCACATCTCTACTCTGCTCAGGCCAAATGTTGAAGCAGAGTCTTTGTTGTAAAGGCTAAAATAAATAAATGGAAAGGATCTGCAAGTTCATCTCTATAGATGAGACTCAAAATTCTAACATGAATGACCATGAAAAGTTTGGTCTGTTTTCTGGGAAACGAATGCCTACCTGCTGCTGGGAGTGCGAGACCCAATCAAACGTATTTATTGACCACTTACTGTGTACAAAGCACTGCACTAAGCCCTTGGGAGAGTACGCTATAGCAATATAAAATATTACTATCTGTCCAGGGAGTCCTGTTCTCTCACTATTCATTCATTCACTTAATCATATTTTGTAAGCACTTGTGCGCAGAGCACTGCACAAAGTGCTTACCCACTGACAGTGACCTAGAGAAGGGGCAAGGAATATATAATCTAGTCACTCCTTCCCCTCCCCTAGCCCTTTATTGATAATGTTTTGGTTGAGCAAAGGCCAGCTGACACATTTTCCTACCTCCAATGATAGAGAAATACTTGAGGAATTTGATCCTAGGTGACTCCTGTCCTGACTTTCCAAACTGGTCAGGGTGCAATAGCCACATTTTAAAGGTCTGTTCCTGGGGAAGAATAGTGAAACTTACATTAGTGGGGCAAACAGTATTGTCCCTTCACCTAGTCCAAGGTATTTCCCGGTGGGCTAGCACCTTCACCTCCAAGAAAAGCAGGCCAGAAACCATGTCACTGTAAGCAGGATGGGGGAGAGGAGGAGGAAAGAGAGGGAAGGAAAAATTGAAATGGGGGAGAGAGAAGAAAAGGGGAGAGACAGGGAGTGGAGTAAGAGATAGAGGCAAGTGAGAAGCAACCTTAGAGAAGCAGCGTGGCTCAGTGGAAAAAGCCCGGGCTTTGGAGTCAGAGGTCATGGGTTCAAATCCCGGCTCCACCACTTGTCAACTGTGTGACTTTGGGCAAGTCACTTAACTTCTCTGGGCCTCAGTTCCCTCATCTGTAAAATGGACATGAAGACTGTGAGCCCCACGTGGGACAACCTGATCACCTTGTAAATTCCCCAGCGCTTAGAACAGTGCTCTGCACATGGTAAGCGCTTAATAAATGCCATTATTATTATTATTATTATTAAGTGAAGTGCATGTAATTCCACTTTGGAGCTTAATGCCAGGAATACCTTTACTGTATTTGTTAACTGAGTGCAACACACTAAGAGCAGAAGCAAAAGAGAAATATTCTCTGCCCACTGGAAACTTTCAATCGAATAAGAGAAACAGACATACAAATATTTACAAATAGTGGGAACAAAGGGAAGAAAAAGAAATCAATGAGGGAGTTGAACAAATGGGAAGATGAAAGGATAGGCCAATCCACCCAAGGTCAGGACCAGCATTTCTCCCTTAACTGGAGCAATGACAACAGTGGCCTAACCCAGGTATTATTTCTGGGGCCATTAGAGCCCTGGATACACATTGCCCATACCTGGCAGCGCCAGGCCAACCCACCCAGAGATGGTAACAGAAGGTTCCAAAGAATTTAAAAAGAAAGTTACATGGGATGCATCCCCAAAAGATCAGAGTCCATTTCACCGAGAATCAGATGTCTGGTCATCTTACCCTCAAGCTCCCACTTACTACTAGAGAAGCAGCATGGTCTATTGGATAGAGCACAGGCCTAGGAGTCAGAAGGACCTGGGTTCTAATCCTGTCTCTGTCACTTGTATGATCTTGGGCAAGTCACAACTTCTCTGGGCCTCAGTTACTTCATCTGGAAAATGGGGATTAAGATTGTGAGCCCCATGGGGGACAGGGACTATACCCAACCTCTTTCCTTGTATCTTCCCCAGAAGTTAGTACAGTGCCTGCCACATAGTAAGAACTTAAATACCACTATTATTATTACTATTTATGATTCAGGAAAGCAGGGGCCAGAGGATGTGAGTGGGTATATTTCCATTTGTTTCTACATATTTCCAGTACATAGAAACAGATGATAGTGTGTCCACAGATGAGACACATTATAGCACGACATTTGGCACTATGGTTTATTTTGTGACCAATTATTTGGCCTGAATTGTGCGCCAGCTTTCAAAAACCTAATGAAAGGGGAGGCAAATCCATGGGTAGGAAACTAAATGAAAAAAAGCATCATTGATAAAATATAGTTTTGTATTTGCACAGTCAGTAATTGTTTTGCCCCCTATCTCGCTGGAATTAATAGATTCCGAATTATGGGAGGATAACTACCAGGCTGAGGGAATCACAATTTTCACTTCTCCCTGTTTGAACACAGGAATGAAAGATTGAAAGACGAGACCACCTAGATCTCCTGATTTCTATGCCAAGAGCAAAGAGCAAAATAGAAGTGGAGGGTTGAGAAAATATCAGGCCTGCCTAACAGCTAATCTGGGCAGTTTGAGACAGTAATCTGCTAACAGAATGATCCAAATTAAGTATATACATTTCTGGGCCCACCTAAGTAGTTCCATAACATTCCAAATGATTTTAGCCCAGAAAGTATAAATGACCTGCAGAAAACCGAACCCAATACTCTTCATTCAGGAAAATTATCATTCCATTGGTCCCTCAGCTACAGGATGGGGACTGTGTCTGTTCTATGGTATTTCTATATACCCTAGCACTTAGCACATAGTAAGCGCTTAATACATACTATATCAGCATAACATAGAGGATAGAACACAGGCCTGGGAGTTGGAAAGTCATGGGTTCTAATACTGGCTCCGCCACATGTCTACTGTGTGACCTTGGGCAAGTTATTTCCCTTCTCTGTGCCTCAGTTACCTCATCTGTAAAATGGTGATTGAGACTGTGAGACCCACCTGGGACAGGGGCTGTGTCCAACCTGATTTGCTTGTATCCACCCCAGCACTTAGTACAGTGCTTGGCACAAAGTAAGCACTTAAATACCATACTTACTATCATTTAACCAGGACCCCACTTAGCTTTGCCACTGCTCCATGGGAAAAAGCACAGTCCTGGAAATCAGGGGTCTTGGGTTCTCATCCCAGGTGTGCATGGAGGGAAATGCCCACAGCAGGTAAGCAGCATGGCCTAGTGCATAGAGCATGGGCACAGACCTGGGAGCCATAAGGACCTGAATTCTAATCCTGCTCCACCACTTTTGCTGTGAGACCTTGAGGAAGTCACTTAACTTCTCTGTGCCTCAATTACATCATCTATAAAAGAGGGATTAAGACTGTGAGCCTCATGCAGGAAAGGGACTGCGTCCAACCTGTGCCCAACATGATTAACTTGTATCTACCTCAGCATTTAGAACAGTGCTTGATACATAGTAAGTGCTTAAGGTCCATCATTTTTATTATTATTATCTGCACAGAGTAAACACTCAATAAGTACCACAACTAACCAGTACTCTACTTATCTCTGCCACTGGTCCATGGGAAAAAGGGGTCTCTGTTTCTAGTTCCAGCTCCGCATGGAAGGAAATGCCTGTTACTCTCTGCAGATAGCACAGCCGCAAGTGCTCAATAAATACCACTGATGATGATGCTCTCAGTGATGAAGATCATTGCCCAAAGAACTGCATATGGCAATCTGTGAGGGGAAAGGATCCAGCAGGAATTCTGAAAATCCTGGCTAACATGAGTGGCAAAGACCACGACAGCTACAGAGCGAACTGCCGGCTGGTTTTTGGCACCACTCTGTGTTCACTTTGTTAAGCAATGGATTCTGTGCATTAATGACAAAAAAGCAAAGCTTTTTCTGTCTTGACCACCTAATGGTTTGCTGCACTCTGTCAACAGGAGCATGATTGGTTGTCACAAGGAAGTCCCGCACATACAACACTATGATCAATTCCTCTGTACAACTCCATGGTCCTGAGTCCCAGGAACAAGGGTCATCTGTTGCCCAACGGGAGATTCCATCATCCTAGTGGGACATGTGTATCACAAGTTGCCATTTTAGGTGGGTCTGACTGGGACTCAGTTAATGATGTTCTAATTTTTAATAAAAATGATGGTATTGTAAGCATTTTCTATGTGCCAGGCACTGTGCTGGATACAAACAAATCAAGTTGGATACAGTCCCTGTCCCATGTGGGGCTCACAGTCTCAATCCTCATTTTACAGATGAGGTAACTGAGGCCAAGAGAAGGGAAGTGACTTGTCCAAAGTCACACAGCAGACAAGTGGTGGAGCCAGAATTAGAACCCATGAAACAAACACATGACAAAAGGCCGCCTGACACAGGCCCAGCTGGAGCTCACTAACCATCACAACTCAGTGCCCTATGCCAGCCACATGGCAAGACCTGTTTGACTCCTGGGCCCTCTCTTCCTGAGAGTTCCTGACAGAATCCCACAGATCAGCAAGCCAGCTGTGATTAGGAATGTATTTACAGACCATAATTCATTTGTTTATATTAATGCCTGTATCACCCTGAATACTGTAAGCTCACTGTGGGAAGGGAACATGTCTACCAACTCTTACATTATACTCTCCCAAGTATTAAATACAGTGCACGGTGCACAGTTAAATGCTCAATAAAGAAGATTGATCCAGTTCCAGGATGGGAAAAGTGACTGCTTTAAACCCGGGCTACATTTGAGCCTCAAGCAAAAAAAGAAGGTTAGAGCATTCATTCATTCAACTGTATTTACTGAGCATTTAGTGAGTACAGAGCATTGTACTAAGAGCAGAAACTGAATGTAACACTGTAATAATTATTTCAAGTTTGTAAATAACCCCCCTCACTTTCCCCACCCCAATTTCCCTAGGTTATACTCAACTCCTTCCCTAATGTTACGAAGTGCCAAGCCAAGGAATGGGCCAGATGCAGTGCTGTAGTGAGAAGGTTGCATGCTATCGATGACAGGTTGAGAGCCAGGAACAGCAAATGCAGTCACTCTTCCAAATAAGAAACATATTTATCCCTATTACATATTGCATTCCAGCTTTTGGAAACACTCAACCAGTAATTAGAACTTTTAATATGGAAGAGGATGTGGGTCTCTAAACTTTCAGGTAACCGTTGGCTGTGATCAATTGCTTTGAAATCTGTTTTGGCAGTATTTGTTTGTGATGTTAGCACTTAATCCTTAAGAAAATGTAGTTATCTGTCTCAAGACAGACATCTGCAATTTCTGACTTCACACACACACACACACACACACACACACACACGCACACGCACACACACGCCCCCAACACCAAAAGCTTGCACTGTGTGGCTCAGGAAGGGATGAAGATCAATTCGTCGGTAGGTAGAAGTACAGTATTCTGTTTTGTACAGTACTGTATTAAGCAAGCTCAGCGACTGACCTGACTGACACTAGTTAAGCTTCTGCTAAGCCCTTCCTGAGAGGAGAGTCTTGGGACCATGGGAATTGGCTCCATCCAAATCCAAGCAGGAACAAAAGTAGTTCAGGGCCTCACTTTGGCGCTGGGGAGTGAGTGGGAGAAGAGGAATTGTCATCCATATGTGGTGTTAATAATAATAGTAATAATACTAATGATGATGATGGTATTTGGTTAAACACTTACTATGTGCCAAGCACTGTTCAAAGCACTGAGGTAGATACGAGGTAGTATATATCCTGGCACATGTGCTTACACAGAAACTGTGTTTTCCTAGTGGAAAGATCAAGCCTGGGAGTCAGAGAACCTGGGTTCTAATCCCAGCTCCACCACTAGTCTTAAATGACCTTAGGCAAGCCATTTAACTTTTCTGTGCCTGTTACCTCCTCTGTAAAATGGGGGTTAAAGGTGGGAATCCTGTATAGGACTCTGTTTAACTTCATTAGCCTGTATCTACCCTAGTGCTTAGCCCGGTGTGGGAAGGGATTGTCTTTATTGCAGAATTGTACTTTCCAAGCACTTAGTACAGTGCTCTGCACACAGTAAGTGCTCAATAAATATGATCAAATGAATGAATAGTTCAGTGTCAAGCACATAGTAAGCACTTAACAAAATAGCATAAAAAACCCTAGCAGCACCCAAGTTACTGCACCATGGCCTCTATAAAATCCAAAAAGATAAAAATTCTATTTTCCTGGCACACAGATTAAAAAACAAAACAAAAAAAAAAAACAAAAAAAAAACTCACTGTGGCTTTCTTCCAATTTAATTCATCTAAAGGAGTTCAATCCAAAAAGCTCACAAAATAAAAATCCTCCAAATTACAAAAAGATTAGCCACTTAATAGGAAGATGTGATTTGGGGTTGCTTCTTTGTTATCACTACTTGCTACAGAGCTGCATCCTAAAAGGAAAGGTTTTTGTAGGGCTGCAGATTTGGGCAGGAGCTGAAGTCAATGGCTAATGTAATGACAGTACTGTTCCGATTTCCAAATTATTTCTAGAATTATTTTGCCATTAACCTCTGAGCATCCAATGACTCTGAATAACGGAAGATGACTAACTTCAGAACTTCACCCTTGGAAAACAAAGAAACTGTGTTTAAATGACTTTCAAAACTATTAATGTTCTAAATGATGTAATGTTGCACCATGATAAAAAAAAAAAACAGTTAAAAGCTTTTTCCTTGGGAGGATTTTGTAATATTACTAAATATTTCAGCCTGACATTGGAGAAAAAGAAAAAAAAATCAAACTCTGCACTTTATGAGCTTTAGCCATTAGCACTAATGAAAAATGACAGCATTGTTAAGTTTTTATTCTTAATAAAATGTAAAATAACTCAGGATATGAATTTTTATTTTTAAAGGACATTTAAGATCCTGTATCAGAATCAAAATATATGGAATGACTTAAGACTTACAAATAGATAAAAATGAAAAAACATGAAAATCAGTTCTGCTTGTGACTTGCTGAGTTCTGCACTTTCTTTGCTGCATCTTGAATTACTAGAAATACTGCAGCCCTGGGCCCCTCTTTCCACAAATTTGAAAATAAGGACTACTTACTCAGACTTGAATTTTGTGGATTTTGGTTTGAGCCCCAATGACTTGCCCTAGCATAGCCAAACATTAATAACAACAAAAACTAAAATTTGTTCATCACCATTTTTTTCTTTTTTCCAAAGCCCTTTCACATCAATTCAAGAGAAGCACCATGGCTTAATGGAAAAAGCACAAGACGAAGTCAATATCAAGAAACCTGGGTTTTAATCCCACCTCTGCTGCTTGTCTGCTGTGTGACCGTAGGCAAGTCACAAATCATTTGTGTCTCAGTGTCCTCATCTTTAAAATGGGGATTCAATACCTGAACTCCCTCACCCTTTCATATTGTGAGTCCCATAAGGGTCAGAGATTGCATCTAGCACAGTGCTGGACACATAGTAAATGCGTAGCAAATATCACAGTTATTATTTTATCAATTCCCTCATTTTAACACCCTGTGAAGTAGAGATAGGTAGGTACTCTTATCCCAATTTTACAAGCGAGGAGACAGAGGCCCATAGAGGTGAAATGACTTGGTCAATATCACGGTCAGGCCAGTAGCCAACCTGAGTCACAAACAAGTTCTCCTGGCTTCCAGCTCTGGGCACTTCCTAGACTTCACTGCCTTCTCTGATCCGGATAACTAAACTGTGGCAGAACATCTAGGTTCCAAGCGCTTAGTACAGTGCTCTGCACACAGTAAGCACTCAAATACGATTGAATGAATGAATGATCAGGGCTGGTGAACTACATTTAAAATATTATCTTCCTCCCCATTCTGTCAGGGCTTGATATCCAATGAAAAGAGTACAGAGCCAGGTACTACAAGCCCCAGGTCCTGTCTTCAGCTCTATCTCCCATTATTTGTAGAGCTGACCTTCCTATTCATCTGTAAAATGGCTAGCCCTTTTCTTCCTCCACATTTCTCCACTTCCTCACCTTCTTGGTCATGTCACCTTAGATGTCAAAGGCGTTCTTCCCCACACAATAGGTGTTCAGATACTACTGACAGTGATGAAGAATGAGACACATCATACATGTAAAGGGCTTTGCACTTCTAAGAATAAAACCACTGCAGAACCTCAATTACCAAAGTGATGTCAATTTTCCTGTGCAGATGTCATCCTCCTCCTTTATAATCACTCCAAACATCAACCAGATTTTATTCTTCATTTATAAAACCTCCATCTCTGATCTTACTTGTCAGACTACTAGCCTCCTGAGAGTGGAGACCCTGAGATTTTCCAAATACTTTATGAGAAACTGAGAGTGTTCAATAAATGTAATTGATCCCACCAGCAAACAGAGAGTAAACTGCTCTCCTTTAGGACACTGGAAAATTAATAATAGTGATAATAATTGTATTTGTTAAACACTTACTGTGTGTCAAGTGCAGTGCTAAGTGCTGGGGAAGATACCATATAAATAGGTTAGAGCCAGTCACACATGAGGCTCACAGTTTAAGGTGGAGGAAGAAGAGAAACCTTTATCCCCACTTTATAGTTGAAGAAACCAAGACATGGAGAAGTTAAATAGCTTGCCCAAAGTCACACAGCAGGCAAATGGTGGAGCCAGGATTAGAAATCATATCTCCTGACTCCCAGGACTGTGCTCTTTCCACTATGCCAGGATCATCTGCTCCTCAGAAGATCCCTATCTTAGAAAAAGAAGAATATAAATCTCCATAAAGATCCTAATAGACAACTTAACGGGACAATGCTGCTAGACAGAAAAAAAATTAAGACCCATAACCATTTGGTCTTTGAAGAAGCACTTCAGTCATGATGAAGCAAATTCTTAAACTGTCACCCCTAAATTAATGTTTCCAGCTTTCCTGGTTGAGAAGATATTCTCATAAGAAACCAATTTGGGAATTTCTTCAATTCTAGCAAGACAGTTAAGGGGTATATAAGGAGTGCATAAGAAAGTCTCCTTCTCTTCTTCCCTCCCAGAATCTGGCATGTCTCATCAAGTAATTCATTCAAACTACTTTCCATTTTTAAATGGAACCCCTGAATGCATTGGGATTGTAAGCCTACTCCATAGCTACTGGATAGATCGGCACTGACTATTTTTCGGGAAGTAAATCTTAAGTGAACCCAGGTCCTTCTGACTCCCAGCTGCATGCTCTATCCATTACATTTCTCCAACTTTCATCTCTCACTTTCATCTCAGTGAGACAGAGAAAGCCTTAATCTGAAGCAAAATTCTGTCATCACTCAATCGTATTTATTGAGCGCTTACTGTGTGCAGAGCACTGTACTAAGCGCTTGGGAAGTACAAGTTGGCAACATATAGAGACAGTCCCTACCCAACAGTAGGCTCACAGCCTAGAAGGGGGAGACAGAGAACAAAACAAAACATATTAACAAAATAAAATAAATAGAATAGATATGTACAAGTAAAATAAATAGAGTAATAAATATGTACAAACATATATACAGGTGCTGTGGGGAAGGGAAGCAGGTAAGATGGGGGGGATGGAGAGGGGCTCGAGGGGGAGAGGAAGGAGGGGGCTCAGTCTGGGAAGGCCTCCTGGAGGAGGTGAGCTCTCAGGGCCTTGCCATGCCACCTCAATGAATCAATCAATCATATTCATTGAGTGCTTACTGTGTGCAGAGCACTGTACTAAGCACTTGGGAAGTACAAGTCGGCAACACAAAGAGACAGTCCCTACCCAACAGCGGGCTCATATGATGATGATGCTGGTATTTGTTAAGCGCTTACTAGGTGCAAAGCAATGTTCTTAGCGCTGGGGAGGTTACAAGGTGATCAGGTTGTCCCATGGAGGGCTCACAGTTTTAATCCCCATTTTACAGATGAGGTAACTGAGGCACAGAGAAGTTAAGTGACTTGCCCAAAGTCACATAGCTGACAGTTGGCGGAGCCGGGATTTGAACCCATGACCTCTGACTCCAGAGCCCGTGCTCTTTCCACTGAGCCACGCTGCTTACTAAAGTACTTAAGAGGACTGAAAAGCAACACAGGAGGCAGTGTGATCTAGTGGATAGTACATAGGACTGGAACTCAGGACACCTGGGTTGCAGCTCCACCACTGGCCCGCTGTGTGATGTTGGGCATAATCATAACCTCTCTGGGCCTCCAGTTTACTCAACTGTAAACTGTGTATGAGATCAAACTAGAAGCACCCAGTGGGGCAGAGGCTGTGTCCCATCTGATAACCTTGCACCTACTCCTGAATTTACCACAGTGAGCACTTAATAACTTAATAACTCAATAATAATTGAGAAGGGTCAGGTGCAGGGTCAAAAACTGGGATGAAAGTAGGAAATGAAAGTTGGAGAAATGTAGTGGTTAGAGCATGGCCTGGGAGTCAGAAGGACCTGGATTTTAATCCCGGCTCCACCGCATGTCTGCTGTGTGACCTCGGGCAAGTCACAGTTTCTCTAGGCCTCGGTTACCTCATCTGTAAAATGGGGATAAGACTTGAGCCCCATGTGGGACAGGGAACTCTGTACAACCTGATTGACTTGTATCATCCCCAGCGTTTAGAATAGTTCTTGGTACACAGTAAGAACTTAACAAGTACCATAATTATTATTATTATTATTTACTGAAACACTGAAGATGGAGTTAAGGTCTGATATTGGGGTCAGGGTTAAGATCAGAGCCTTTGGGGCCAGATGTAAATGTAAGAATGAAGACAACAAAGCCTTAAAGGGGATCCAGGATTGGAGTAAGTGCTGATTTTGGTGCACGGTACTGGCAGTTTTTGTTAGAATTACATGTTTCACCTTCATTTCAACTCCTCTCCCTGGGGCTTTCACCTGCACCTATGCAGACGGTGTCAAGCACAAAACAGAGATACACAGAACGCCAAAAAAAAAAAGGTTTTATTGAAAAGGGGATTAACATATTGAAATACAAATGCTGCTCTTTAAACTCTGCCTTACATGTTCTTAAAATCTTTACTATAGAGGCAAGACTGAAGGAGCTTTCTGGAACTTGATTTAAGATTTACGTAGACCCGAGTTTTCCTACTCTATGTTTCCTTTTTCCAATAAATAGAACACTATGTATATAAAGATTACCCAGATTTCTAAAGTAATATCATGGGCAGTGTAACCATTTTACTGAAAATACCTCAATTTCAGCTTATAGGCAGTTTTCATATTTACGATAATCAGTTTCTTAAAACTGATAGATCAAAACATAGATCAAACAGATCAAACAGATCTAAACATAGATCAAAACATTGCTAATTTGAACCAATTTTCTCAGACACAGTGTCAGAAACCCTATTTTTTTTAACCAAAAATTACCCAGAGTTGTGAATGCAATTATAAATGAGTAGTCTGGTTATGCTGAGGTATTTATATTGAACCAGAGAGATTCCATGATAGAGTAGCTTACTTTATCTGAAGAAAACTAGAAGTGTTGACCCTGCCAGATTAGAGAAGCAGTACTGTGTAGTGGATATAGCATGGCCTGGAACTCTGGAGGTTATAGGTTCTAATCCTGGCTCCACCACTTGCCTATGTGAACTTGGGCAAGTCACTTCACTTCTCGGGGCCTCAGTTACCTCATCTGTAAAATGGGGATTGAGACTGTGAGCCCCATGTGGGACAGTGACTGTGTCCAACTCAATTTGTTTGTATCCACCCCAGACTTTAGTACAGTGCCTGGTACATAATAAGTGTTTAAGTATAGGAGACCTGGGTCCCAGCTCTACCACTGGCCTGCTGTGTGATGTTGGGCATCATCACATCCCCTCAAGGCCTTCAGTTTAATAACAATAATATATTATCTTTTGCTCCCTCCTAAAATGTCCTGAAAATTGTTTTCCCAGGGTTTCCAAGCAACTGGTGAAGCAGCATGGCCTACTAGTTAGAGCATGAGGCTGGGAGTCAGAAGGACTTGGGTTCTAATCCCTGCTCCACCATTTGTATCCTGTGTGGCCTTGGGCAAGTCATAGCTTCTCTGTGCCTCAGTTTCCTCATCTGTAAAATGGAGATGAAGACTGAATCCCATGTGGGACATAGCCTGTGTACAACCTGATTACCTTGTGTCTCCCCCTGGGCTTAGAACAGTGCTTGGCATGTACTAAGCACTTAAATGCCACAAAAAAAAACCAGTGATGTATTGTTTTGTAAGCAGTAAATGAAGCTCTGGTCATAAAGGAGGTATGTGTCAGAAAATAGAAGCCAATGTGTCGTAAAGCGGAAAAAGAGAATAAATATAGAAACAATGCACATTCCATTCATCATTACTCAAAATATGAGTCACGGACTTCCTGTTTTATCCAAAATTACTGCAAGTAATATAAAAGGTAGACCTGAGGATTAGAGAAAGTCAAAGCTTCCCTGCGGTTAACGGATCTACTGAGAGGGAAGCCTGGGGCAAGAATTTGCCAATGATAGAATAGCCGAGAAAGGGAATTGCTCGACTCTCGGGATTTCAAACCAGGATGGTTGAGGGTCTAGGGGATGGATGGGAGAACTGTTCTTGGCCTTTAGGGCAACTGGATCACTAAGTGGAGCAGAAACTAATGTGTCAGATGGGATGACATTACTGCAGCTCATTTATAAATGATTAGTACATCTTTCATTTAACAGGAGAAGGAGGAAAGGTGTTGATTATGAAAATATTTACTCTTTAGTGGGTGTGTACTTCCCCACTTGAGGAATAGCTCCAAGAGCAGAGAAATCATACCTACATGACCCATGACTTCAACAATCAGCAACTAAACTTAGAAAAATGTAAAAGAGCCCTTCTCAATTAATTTTAATTGTCTTTGTCATTCCATAAAAATAATGCCTAATTAAAAAATTACACAGCACAGAAATATATGGCTAGCTATAATTCAAGTGTCAGGAAATAATTACAGACTGGAAGCCAGTTCAGATATGTTACTGCATCCATCTAGCTTGATTTGCGGAATAGATCATAAAACAGCAAAGTAATCTGTAGCAACAATAGCACTTGCAAAAGGGATGCATTCCTAGGTAAATCATTAGTATATTCTGGGGAAAGTAGTCATTCATTTAACATGTTTCCAATATATTTTGTTAAGCCGGACACAGTCCTAAAATTGTTTCATGTGAGCTCCTTGTGGGCAGGGAACATGTCTACCACTTTATTACATTGCACTCTCCCAGTTGCTTAATACAGTGTTCTAGACTGTAAGCTCATTGTGGGCAAGGAGTGTGTCTGCTTACTGTTATATTGTACTCTCTCAAGCACTTGGTACAGTGCTTTGCACACAGTAAGCGCTCAAAAATACAACTGAATGACAGAGTGCTCTGCACATAGTAAATGCTCATTAAATACCTCTGACTGATCACTATACACCAATCTCACCTATAACACTTGAATCCCTGTACCAGCATATCATGATTTATGGATTTTAATCAAGGGGAAGAATGCTATTTTGCAATAGTCAAGTTCCTTTTTTTTAATACATCCTGTTTTTTCACCATTTTTCAAGCTCTATGTAAAATGTCATCCTCATTTTTAAATTTCTTCTTGTAAAAAGAAGTTTGTCTAAGCAACCCATAAGCAGCCTGGGGAGTGAGTCAGAGAACAATGCATCATCATGTTAATGTTGCTAAGCTCACTATGGGCAGGAAACATGCCTACCAATTCTGTTTCATTGTACTCTCTCAAGTGCTTAGTACAGTGCTCTGCACACAGTAAGCACTCAAATACCAATGACTGATTGATTAAAAGGAGAACAGGCCCAAAAGCAATCAAATGGGAACCAAAAACCTTGTTTTGAGCAAGCCTGACATAAAAGCTGAGGCTCTGAATATACATACAAATCAATTATGAAGACTGGGAGGAGAGGTGTTTTCTAGTCCGCAGTTCAAGGTATCCATTAAAGCGTAAAGGAAAGGTTCACCAAGAGAGCAGAGCCCAGTAGGAGTCATGATTCCTTAGCACACGTTAACTGGGACTGGTCTCCTCCTGGCCCATCCACCCAAGGTCCTAGGACCATGGCACCCAGATTCTCCCCTCCCCTGCAAGCCCACAACAAACCTAAACTGGGACTGAATGAGATCAAAGTCATCCCTAAGGCCCCCTCTGTGGGAGTGGGCAGCTGCTACATGTATGCCTGTCATAACACAGGAACTTTCACATAAGTGTAAAAGACTGCACATATATACAGGATCTAGTTTGTGCAGGCCTGAAATGACATCCCCAATCTGGGCTGAGGTTCATGAATTAAACTCATGAATGCAGTCAGTCCTCTAGACTGTAAGCTCACTGGGGGCAGGGAACGTGCCAACCAATTCTGTTACTGTCCTTTCCCAAGTGCTTAGCAAGCATTCAGTAAAATAAGATTGATCGATTGACTGACACTGCCTATATAGGATTGTATCTGAGATGTTCATGGAGATGGAGAACTATTTTTAACTATTAAGGTGTCCTCCTGTCTGGATCAGAAGGTGCTAAGTAGCTGTGATTTTATCTCTTCCTAGATGGAGTAGCCCAGAGTGAAGACACAGGTCCAAGGCAAGACACCCAGGCCTAAGAAACAGCTAGGAGCATACCCTCCACCCCCGACCCACGGCCCCTAGAAGGCAGGTCACATGGAGAGGCCACTGAAAAAGAAGCAGAACATTTGCATGGAGGGCACAGGATAAAAGCTAAGAGTTGCTCAGGCTTTCAGGACAAAGATACATACAATAAGAGTAATAGAGTAGTGTCACTTGAGGACCAGGGTTTTGAGCTCTTCATGGCTCAGAGTCCAACAGTTGGAGACACAGCCTTCTCAACAGTTTATACACTGTGATGGCCTTGTGCCTGTAGAGTCTCTTCAGCCTTCTTGGCTGGAGCAGGAACTGATATGAAGTCCCAGTGGGATGGGGACTGAGGGTGGCTGCTGCAAAGACACATTCTGGCGATATAAGTTATTTGGGGACGGCTTCCTGAAAGAGGTGGGATTGTCAGAGGACTTTGAATGCAGGGGCTTTGAGAGATTTGTGGGAGCCGTCTGGGGAATTTGGAGGGAATGAAGTCCAGGATAGGGAAACAGGATGAGTGAGGGGACCGAAGTGAGAAAATACCTGGAGTTTACAAGTTCAGGAGGACAAGGAGCATGTCCTTGGATCGCAGGTCATTTTAGAAAAGAGATGATCAAAGCATGCTTTCCCCTATTTCTGTTAGTGGTTTAATTTTGAATGATCTCTCTGGAAAGCCTTCTTCACTCTGTGCTTTGGGTAAACAGGTTTAACGATCAAATCTATCAAATCCACCTAAAAGCAAAAGAAAAGCAAGACTAAGACCTTGTGAGATGAACTTTGAATTGCCTCTCCCCGCACATAAACTTCCCATGGGGTTTTAAACCTCTGTTTGAAAACACCCAAAGAGGAAGATTGATAGTAACTCAGACTTCAGGCTGGGGATGAATCTCAGTTAAGGAGCTCTAAGGCAGTGGCTTACTATTCTATCAGAACTCTGTTACAGTTTTGTGATCTATCTTTACCTCTCCATTTCCCTGTTCTTAATTTATGACTCTCAAGTCAGTGTGTGATATAAGCTCAGATTCCTGTATATCTTTAAAGCATAATTCACTGTTCTTGGGCTGTCAGAACCCATGAGATACAAGTAATCACCACAAAAGTAATAGTTGACTTGTGCTGGAAACAAAAGTTTAAAAACCTGACATTCTCATCCTGGAATTTTTAATCAGTTACTATTATGTCAGTCAAAAACATTTTCCTTTTGAAGGATGGTGGAGAGAGGAGAGGGAATATAAGGGGGTTCTTTCCCTTCAATAAAATAAACAGTTTCACTTTTCTTAAGGCAAACAGAATATCAAATTTTGTGTACTGCACAGCAGGAAATAATGCATTTCTACATTTGCTTTCACCTTTTCAAGGAAAATCACAGTTAAAATATTACATAGTCAAAGCTAATTACATAAACGCTTAGTTATCATTGATGCTTTAAAATTAATGTTTTGAAATGTTTAATTGCTGATGGAAAGTTACCACCTGACCAAGCTGCTGGCATTACTGACAAAGGAGAGTGTTCATACTCATCTAAGAAACAGAGTCACAGATGTTTAAAAATACAAGCTAGAATTGTCTCACCGTCTCAAAGGTGCCATCTCACACAGACTGCCAGATGCTGTCCCAGAATAAATTCTCATCTCTAAACCCTGGCCTAGTGGAGTGTCTCATGGGAGTCAGGTGAGGCCATTTCCAGTTACACTGCTGATTTATGTCAACTACCATTCCCTTAAGCCTACTGTACCCTTGTCCTATCTGGAAAATGAGAAGAATAAAGTCTCCCTCCTGCCAGTTCATGGGAATGGTATAAGGATGAAAGACTGTGCAGTGTTTTAAGCTCCCTAAGAGCTGTAGACAGATTGTGTTCTATAGCTACCACTCCTGGCACCTTACATGACCTTCTCTCTAACAATTACAAAACTGCATTTCCTGCTTTCATACATTTCCTTAAACTCACATCGGCAACCCAAATGACATTCTATCATTGGTCATGCTACTCACCGAGGGGCTTAGGTCATCACAAGAAAGTGACAGCCAACACCTCCAATTAAACACACACAAAAAATGTCTTTTTAAGACAGTACCTTGGTTGCTATAGATTCCACTTCAATTGGCTCCTATACTTTAGGCATCTAATAGGAAGTGCCACAACGTGTGGGGCTGAAAAGCCCATGAAATTCATGTCTCAGCAATAGCAGAAAAAGCATAAACTGAAGTTGTACTCCAAGTTTAGTGTAAGTGTGTAGCCTGAATTTAACCACTAGAAGTTAGAAGGATATGAGGTTACTACACAGTGATAATGCTACTTTCACCTGCTTGGCGACCTTGGGCAAGTCACTTAATTTCTCTGTGCCTCAGTTAGCTCATTCATAAAATGGGAATTAAGACTGTGAGCCCCATGAGGAACATGGGCTGTGCCCAACCTGGTTGCTTGTATAGAACCCAGCGCTTGGTTACAGATGCTGGCATGCAGTAAGCACTTAAATACCATTAAAAAAACAAAAAAGGCCTGAAGTCTCCTGACTCCCAGTCCTGTGCTCTTTCCATTAGGCCAAGTTACCTCTCTACCTTGGATCACATCCGTGAATTCCTACTTCATGTACTCTTCACCATCCCTAAAAGAGAACACCATTGCCAGCCAACAAACACCACCTTTCAAATCAGGTGTACTGAAAGAAGGGGAAGGAAGAAAAAAAAAAGAAAAAATAACTCATTGTTACTCAGTCGATTTCTGTTTCAGTAGCATGAGTAACCATCACTGATGAAATGATTCTCTCTGACTATTTTCACACAAATCCTCCCGGAAACTAGGGCTGCTTGATGATCATCCCTTGTGGGTGGCGGGGGGAGGAAATGCCTGTGACTTCATCAGCATTATCATTTAATTCATCTGCGGTTTGTGTGGGCTGCATTGAGTTAATAGTTTGCCCTTCAGTCATCCTCTCCCACGCTGTTACCCAGCATTCAAGTACCAGGAAATTACAGTAGGGCTTTCTGGTTGCCAATGAAATTATAAACTTTTATATTATAGAATTATAAATTATATAAATTATAACCTTGAAGCAGTGTGGCTCAGTGGAAAGAGCAGAGGCTTTGGACTCAGAGGTCATGGGTTCAAATCTCTGCTCCACCCCTTGTCAGCTGTGTGACTTTGGGGAAGTCACCACACTTCTCTGTGCCTCAGTTACCTCATCTGTAAAATGGGGATTAAGACTGTGAGCCCCCTGTGGAACAACCTGATCACCTTGTAACCTCTCCAGAGCTTAGAACAGTGCATTGCACCATAGTAAGTGCTTAATAAATGCTATTATTATCGTTATTTTAGTGCATCTCTGTGTTCTGAGGGACAGGAGGGCCCAAGAGTTCCCGTGAAGAAACACTCTAGGTCTGGGTGGGCTTCTGCAAAATGGTGCACTTTTTGTGGGAAAGAAACGTGGCTATCAACTCTTTTATACTGCACTCTCCCAAGTGCTTAGTAAAGTGCTCTGCACACAGTAAGCACTTAATAAATATCATTGATTGATCGTTACATTACAGTACCCACAAGGACCACCACTGGCCACCCTACTTTCCTCATTTATTCATAACTTTGGGCTGCCATGTTTAGCAGTTAGGTGAAAGGGCTCAGTTATTCCAAGTAAACTAAACTGTTAATAACTTTAAAGTCTCATTTTAAATCTTTAAAAGGAGGTCCGGGTCAAAAAATAGGGTCATCCTAACCCTAAGTGAATTTATTTGCTTTCATTTAAAATAGGAGTGCCATGTAAGGAGAAGTTTAATAAATCCTTTGTTTTGAGCATTGTAGTCCAAAATTACGTTGGCGGAATAGAGAGAAAAAGAGGAGAGGGAGTTTGTGTAGTTGACCTTGGTTTTTGTTTGGAGCACCAAGGAGAAACAAGATCAATTACCCCCTCCAACAATGAACTGATTTTCCTAGATGGAAGAAACTATCATCATTCCTTCCAATGGTATGCTTTCACCATTTAATGATACTGTACAAAAGACCATTTTAAAAAACACTTTAGAAAATTTTAACTGCCTAAATTACAAACTCAACAGACCTTGACCCAAATTCAAATTTCGATGAAAATGACTACATGCTATTTGAATTGAATCTTGACCTGTAATCCTGCTCTTTCATCCCAAAAAACTGACATTTTAAAGGTCACAAGAGTTTTTCTACCCACAAAGGTAATGATACAATATATATTGTCCAAACATCCATATATATTTCTTGACTCATTTCTCTTTACCAATTTTATTTAGTGAAATTTCATCATTCTAAACAACCCATGTGTTCCATGCTCACTTTCCTGACCCAAAATGACAACCACAAAGCCTCAACCAACAAGTGAGTACTCCTGCCTACACAGTTAACATAGGTACAGCTGGGCTGGTTACTGTATATGTCTCTAAATTCTGCTTCAAATAAACTTATTTTTGTTTCAATAAGGATCATTTACCATAGCAGCTTCCAAAATATACTTCAGATTCAGAAAAACTCTTCCAACCCGAAAGACTACAAGCATTACTGAAAAAAATATTTGAGGCACTCTTCTAGGACCTGCAGTCCCCCCCATCTTACCTCCTTCCCTTCTCCACAACACCTGTATATATGTTTATACATATTACTCTATTTTACTTGTACATATCTATTCTATTTATTTTATTTTGTTAGTATGTTTGGTTTTGTTCTCTGTCTCCCCCTTTTAGACTGTGAGCCCACTGTTGGGTAGGGACTGCCTCTATATGTTGCCAACTTGTACTTCCCAAGTGCTTAGTACAGTGCTCTGCACACAGTAAGTGCTCAATAAATACGATTGATTGATTGATTGCAGTCTGCTGATTAACCAATAGTATTTATTGAACATTTACTATGTGAAGAGCACTGTACTAAGCACTTGGGAAAGTACAATATAACAGAGTTAGTAGGCATAGCACCTCGTATCCCCCCAGGGCTTAGAACAGTGCTTCGCACATAGTAAGCACTTAACAAATGCCATCATCATCATGTTCCATACCCACAACGAGTTTACAGTCTAACAACTGATAACTGTGTCCTGGAGGTACGCGTATAAGACAATTAGATGGTTATGCTGAAGAGTTGGCTTGCAGCAAGCCTGAAGAAAGCCAAGGCTATTTTTCAGTCTACACCCAAAGATTGACATCTGCAATATAGAACTGAATGCTGCCATTGAATTATGCCACTTATGCAGTACACTATCCAAAGATGCAAGGATAGGCAAAGAACCAAAAATATGTTCACTGTGCCTTTTAGATTGACAAGCTCATAGCAACAAAGTGACATTAACCTTTATGCTAAATTGGAATTTTATAAAACTGCGGTGGTGTACCACTGTCTAGCCTATCCAAGGAAGGTACATCCTGTTTCTTAAGCAGTTCTACCGATACAACCTACAAACCCCACTCACCATCAGATGCAGAGAAGCAGCATGGAGTAGTGGAAAGAGCACAGGCCTGAAAGTCACAAGTTTATGGGTTCTAATCCCAGCTCTGCCCCTTGTCTGCTAAGTGACCTAGGGCAAGTCACTTCACTGGGCCTCAGTTACCTCATTTGTCAAATGGAGATTGAAACTGTGAGTCCCACGTGGGACAGGGACCGTGTTCAACCTAATTTGCTTGTATTCATTCCAGCGCTTAGTACAATGCCTGGCAAATAGTAAGTGCTTAACAAACACCATGATTATTACGATGAAATCCTAGAACCCAAGACAATGTTAAGGCAATGCTCATAACACTAAAATTTATCTAAACAGGACATAGGAAGAGACAGAATGCAAACCAAATTCCTAAACAGGAGGTGTATCGTAAACTGAAAGGAGGTACACATGCATGCAGGGAGGGCAGTACAAATGTTTAGAGATAGTTTAAAACAGAGTGGTATTGTAAAGGACTCTCAGGAGACTACCACTGCAAAGAGACCCCCTCAGCCCCTTGATAAGCTTGTCGTGGGCAGGGAACAAGTGCTCTGCTCACAGTAAGCACTCAATAAATATGATGCACATCTCCTCCAAGAGGTTTTCCCTGTCTAAGCCCTCCTTTCCTCTTCTCCCACTCCCTTCCATGTAGTCCTGACTTGCTCCCTTTATTTATCACCCCCCACAAGCCCCACAGCACTTACGTACATATCTGTAATTTATTTATTAATATGAAATGTTTATATTCCTGCCTCTAGACTTTAAGCTCATTGTGGGCAGGAAATGTGTCTGTTTATTCTTGTATCATACTCTGTCCAGCGCTCTGCACACAGTAAGTGCTTAATAATTATGACTGATGTGGAAATTACTAAAAGTGTCTGCAAGAAGATAATGAGAGTCAGCTTTGACAACAGGAACAGGTCCCTCATCAACTTCATCAGAATTTTACTGAGCACCTGCTGTACGCAGAGGACTATACCAGGTACTTGGGAATATAAGAAGATATCACTCTTGCCCTCCAAGAGTTCATAATCTGATGGGCAAACATCAGTGTAGCAAAGAATTCTCTTCATGCAGTGTGGAATAGATTGTTGACACTGGTCTTAGCCTCAACCACATGTGATAACAACAATGGTGGCACTTCAGTGCTTACTATGTGTTAAACACTGTTCTAAGCTCTTGGGTAGATACAAGGTAATTAGGTGGGACACAGTCCCTGTCCCTCATTGGGCTCACAGTCAAAGAATGTGTGAATAATAATAACAATGCTATTTGTTAAAGCTCGGTACTGTCAAGCACTGTAACTAAGCTTTGGAATAGACACTAGATAATCAGTTCAAACACAGCCCCCTGCACCACATGGGACTCAAGTTTATTGGAGAGGAAGAGCAGGTATTTCATCCCAATAAACAATCGTATTTATTGAGCACTTACCATGTGTAGAGCACTAAGTGCTTGGGAGAGTGCAATAAAAGAGTTGGTACATTCCCTGTCCACAATTTTACAAATGACAAAACTGAGGCACAGAAGAGTTAAGTGACTTGCTCAAGGTCACACAGCAGGCAAGTGGTGGAGCTGGGATTACAACTAATGTCCTCTGGCTCCCAGGCTCTTGCTCTTGAATTTAAGGAAAGAGTACACTCCTCACTCATATGTACATTTATGTCATATGAATATATTAATACCTAATGTGCCTGGAACACATCATAATCTATCAAATATGTCTGTGAATATGTATGTTCTTCTGGCTAGATGCGTATATAGTGATATATACAAAATGAAAATCATTTCTATATGCAGTTATTCTCAGGTACACTTAGAAGTATGATCTAGGGCAGTTCTTCCTAGCAAATTCCACTTCAAAAGTATTTCAACCTACTGGCCCCATCTCCAGCTGAGGTCCCATCTCCTCAAAATGCTCTACTGCCCTATAACTGTTCAAAGGATAATCAAGGATACCTGAAACATTTTATTTGTATTCCAATGACAAATCTTTTCCTTAATCTTCCTGTAGAGATAGATGTCTGTAGGGATGCAGATTAAAGTATCACTTCCTTTCTACTCCATAGGTTCTCTTTGATTTCAAAGAGTTCCAAGGATGAGAGAGAGAGAGAGAGAGATGTATGGATAGTTAATTCATTATGGCATTTATTAAGCATTTACTCTGAGCTAAGCACTGGAGTAGAAAGGTGATTAGATTGGACACAGCTGAATCAGAGATCTAGGCTACAGAGAAAATACAGGCAAAAACTCCTCACTCTCCGGGAATTTTGGGAGCCTCAAATTTGGAGTCAGAGCCCCAAAAAACAAAACCCTGTGGAACTGATAATTGTGTCATGTTAAACACTTACTATATGCCCAGCACTGTACAAGATAATCAGATCCTACATGGGGCTCACAGTGTAAGTAGGGCAAAAAACAGGTGTTGAATCTCCATTTTTCAGATGAGTGAACTGAAGCACGGAGAAGAGAGAAGGGGCCCCAAGATCTGATAGCAGGTAAATGGCAGAGCCAAAATGAGAACCCAGGGCTTCTAACTCCCAGGCCTGGGCTTATTTCACTAGGCCACACCGCTTCTCATTGCCCATGAACAACAAGGTGGCACAGTACAGTTAAGGCAGAGATGTCAGTAATCAGCTAGAAAGCAATAGGAAAAGACTCTTCAATTATGGGGACTTTTTGTTCCTGGCACACCAAACGAACAGAGAACCAGTACTTCAATCCACAGGCAACAGAAATAAACCAACCTCTCTGCCCCGCCAAGGAAAGGAGCACCCCACATTGTGGGGGGAAAGAAATGACACGAACATTAGTGTCGCCCCACAGCCGCTCCCCCACCAATTGGACACCCTCGCTCCCTCCTGCCCCAGACATGCACCCTTCCTGCCCCATACTGGATGACAGTCAGTTTATTCATAGAAGGCAGGAGAGAGTTCCTGAACCTTTCCCTTCAAAAAACCCAAAATACCAACAGTTTTAATAGACCACATTTAAAGTGTTCCACAAAACCATAATAGCTTCTCAGCCTACCCTAAGTTTTCTCCCTCATATGGAATTTTTTTTCCACACTTTTAACTGAATTCCCAGATAGAAGTAGAGGTAAGTTAGCTGTAACCACAGCACAGGGAATTCAGGGGCATTCAAGAGATGGAGTCAGAGCCTGCCAGGAGCTCAAAACATTGGATATGAAGCAGAGCTACTGGAGGCTGAGGTGAAAGGTAATGGGTGTGGGGAGGCAGAAACCCTAAATTCTTTCCCCGGCTCTGCCCCTGATTCATTAGGTCAATCAATCAATCAATCATATTTATTGAGCGCTTACTATGTGCAGAGCACTGTACTAAGCGCTTGGGAAGTACAAATTGGCAACATATAGAGACAGTCCCTACCCAACAGTGGGCTCACAGTCTAAAAGGGGGAGACAGAGAACAAAACCAAACATACTAACAAAATAAAATAAATAGAATAGACATGTACAAATAAAATAAATAAATAAATAAATAAATAGAGTAATAAATATGTACAACCATATATACAGGTGCTGTGGGGAAGGGAAGGAGGTAAGATGGGGGGGATGGAGAGGGGGGCGAGGGGGAGAGGAAGGAAGGGGCTCAGTCTGGGAAGGCCTCCTGGAGGAGGTGAGCTCTCAGCAGAGCCTTGAAGGGAGACCTTGGTCTTAGTTTCCCCCCTTTCAATAATAACTGCTAACATTATGGAGCCTGAATAAATGGGCTCTCATCAAGTGCCCTGAGCTCCTTAGAAAAAAAGTCTTGCAGATATGAAAAATGCTATTATATACATTGAATGTTCTTTGTTTTACTGGACCCATTATTTAGCGCAGAATGCCATAGTTATTTGATTTATAAAAATATGTGCAAGTCAACTCTAGAGCTAAAAGGGCAACAGAATTCAAGTTGAAACACCATCCATCTCTTGCTTGTGCTGTCGTCAGCATGTTTGTGCTGGTTGAAGACACCAGAGAAATATCTAAACTTGCCAGGGTGAGTTAAAAATGAAATTTCCCCCTAAACTCTGCAATTCTAGTTTCCATGGTGTTAGGTCAAACGTTTAATCTTAGTCACATGAAGTTAATCTGGGAGTGTGCACACACACACACACAATCACCTCATCAATTTTAAACAACATTCTCATTTGTCATGCAGCCCCAGGATTTTTTTTTTTGCAGACCCTAAATAAAGTGCTATTCATGCTAAAGAGAGGCATATTGGTACAGAGCATAAAGGTGGTTTGTTAATTCATTTCTCAAAGTTTAATGCTTTCTTACATTTTCTAGCAAGATTTCAGCTGTACTTTACCCTGCTGCAGAGACAAATTAGGCCTTTCTTTAGTTCCAAGAAAAAGCTAAAGGCCTCGGTCTGAGACACAAAAAGTAAAAAGTTCAAAAAACACCCCAAAAAAACAGAAAGCCCACTTCTCAACCATTTTCTTCTAGAATATGGCAAACATGAACACATCAACTACCGGTGCTCAGGCCGGATTACAGAATTGTTCATGATAACTAAGCAGAGGTTTTCTGCCTCTGATTATCATTTATTTGCACAGAATCGCGGAAGTTTCCCAGACAGTGCTCAGCAGCAAACTGGCACTCGCATATGCCCCATTACTGCCTTAAACACAAACTGGCAAATCCATAGAACTTGTGCGACAAAATAAAGAGTACACCAGTTATTTCCAGTAGGAAAACCAGACTGTGAATTCAGGCAGCCAGATCCACACCAGGAGGGATATTCCTCCAGCTTCTTCTTGACCCCAAGCTAGGGACCACCCCACAAGCCTCAAGCATCCTGCTCTGGGATGTTATAAATGCCATACTCCGATCAGAGGGGTGGAGTGGGCTGGGGCATCCACAATAACACCACTGTGATGATGTAGGTGGTGATCAGCTTAGCCCACCCCGACAGTCTAGACCTGGGGTCAGCAACACACGTCACATCTGGCCCTTCTTGGAGTTAAGCATAGCTCCCTGAGCCTCTGCCCCGTTCAGGGTCATGGTGGGATTTGTTCTGCAGAGGAAGCACTTGGCCAGAAGTTTAAAGGGCCAAGTGGGCCCCTGGCCGGCCAGTCCCGGCCCTCTCCCTCCCTGTCTCCTCAGGGTGGGGTTGCCCAGTATGTGGAGCCACACTGCTCCAGGAGAGCGTCTGCTGCTCAATTTCAGGACAGGACAGAGCAAGGTTCCCCTCTTCCTAGCCTCCTCCCTTACCTCTCCTCCCCTCAGACACATCATTATACTCTCTGGAAGCAGCAAACCTCCCAGAGGACCTTAGGAGGAGGCGGGTGGCGGAGAAAGAGCGGCACCAGCTCAAATATTCACCTCAAGCAGCATGGCCTCGTGGATAGGGCACAGGCCTAGGAGTTGAAAGGACCTGGTTTCTAATCCCGGCTCTTCCACTTGTCTGCTGTGTGACCTGGGGCAAGTCACTTAGCTACTCTGTGCCTCAGTTACCTCATCTGTAAAATGAGGATTACAACTATGAACGCCATGTGGGACAGGGACTGTGTCCAACCCAATTTGCTTGTATCCACCCCAGCATTTGGTGCAGGTCCTGACACAAGGTAAGTGCTTAACAAATAACACATTAGTATTATTATTATTATTATACCTGTGGGTTGGAGTGGGGTGAAGGGGTGAGACGGCATTTCTAAAATTAGCCTGAAGTGTCAAATACTTTGGGTTGGCCTTGTGATTGGGAACCAGAGGGATGCACTTGCCACTCCCTCCCCTTCCCTAGCCATGGGAGTCAGGGACAGATTGCAGCAGCTGCTGAATGTGGGTGCAGATACCAGGGTTAACACATCCCATGACCCATGAGAAACAGCGTGGCTCAGTGGAAAGAGCCCGGGGTTTGGAGTCAGAGGTCATGGGTTCAAATCCCAGCTCCGCCAATTGTCAGCTGTGTGACTTTAGGCAAGTCACTTCACTTCTCTGTGCCTCAGTTCCCTCATCTGTAAAATGGGGATTACGACTGAGCCCCACGTGGGATGACCTGATCACCTTGTAACCTCCCCAGCACTTAGAACAGTGCTTTGCACATAGTAAGTACTTAATAAATGCCATCATCATCATTATTATTATTATTATGACCCCTTCCTTCTCCCTTCTCCTCCTGGGTTAAAGCTCCAGAGGTGGCAAGGGGCAGGGCAATAGGGCTGAGTTGGCTGCGATGGCAGCCACAACTGTTGCTCTAAAGCAGCTGCCAGCCCCTGATCGAGACTGTGACAAACACAGAGAAGCAGCGTGGCTCAGTGAAAAGAGCCCGGGCTTTGGAGTCAGAGGTCATGGGTTCAAATCCTGGCTCCACCAATTGTCAGCTGTGTGACTTTGGGCAAGTCACTTCACTTCTCTGTGCCTCAGTTACCTTATCTGTAAAATGGGGATTAAGACTGTGAGCCCCACGAGGGACAATCTGATCACCTTCATCATCATCATCATCAATCGTATTTATTGAGAGCTTACTATGTGCAGAGCACTGTACTAAGCGCTTGGGAAGTACAAATTGGCAACATAAGGTCACCATAACAACAACATAACACACAAGGTCACCTTGTAACCTCCCCAGCGCTTAGAACAGTGCTTCGCACATAGTAAGCGCTTAATAAATGCCATCATTATTATGTAAAGAAGTCAACTCCCAAGACATGGGCTGCGTTATATTTCTTCGGCAATTACAATGAACTCAACCACTTCCAAGTACAGGGAAAGCCTCTACAACTTTCCAGAAGCTGAAGTGATGGATTTCTGGGAGGACTTGGTACCACAGGATTTATTAAACACATATATGGCCATCTTCACAGACTTGGCACCATACTAGGAACAACAAAAAGCAAGTTGAACTTCCTCCCTCTCCTTCCCTCCTAAGGCTTTAACAGTCCAAAGCAGGCAACAGCAACATAGACATTGAGATTACACAGGCACACATGCACTGTCCAAACACAAAGGATGAGCTTGAATGCAGTTATAGAGCCGGAATTCAGCAAAAGACCTGTTTTTAAATGTTTACAATAGGAATAGCAATCTATTTCAAAGAGCCATAAAAATTCACTTAACATAAGAGTCTAAGACCTTCTGAGAGTCACCCCAAGCCCTTCACTGAAGCCAACTGAAAAGAAATGGTAATGTTCAACTGCTTCAATAATCCAAGAAATGATTACACTTTTTCTCTCCAAAGCCATTTCTCTTACCACCATGATTTGGCGGTGGAAGCAGGGTAAAGGCATATTAAGTGTGACAGATGTCCGCGTCAAAATATAGGCTTGGGTCCATAATGTGTTCCCCCCAGCAGTAACCCTCACAGAGCATGTTGATGGAACAAAATCTGTAGTAGGAGCACCTACAAGGGTCACTGCAGGGTAGAACTCATTTTCCAATCAGCTCCAACCCCAACTCCAAGTTAGGGGATCTGAACCAGCTCAGGGAAATTTGGTCAACCTAAGAAAATCCTCCATGTTGCTTGGGAAACCATTCTGAGTGCAGTCTTGCCAGCCACTTCAAAATGACAGCTTATCAGAATATAAACACCAAACATCGTCGTGTCTGTTCTGTGAACTTGGGCAAGTCACTTCACTTCTCTGAGCCTCAGTTACCTCATCTGAAAATGGTAATTGAGACTGTAAGCCCCACGTGGGACAGGGACTATGTCCAGCTTGATTTGCTTGTATCCACCCCAGTGCTTAGTACTGTGCCTGGCACAAAGTAAGCACTTAAACACCATAATAATTATTGTCTTTGACTGAGAAGCAGCAAGTATTTAAAAACCCTCCATGATTTTGAAGAGAATTTTTTTCAAGCCAATGCCATGGTTGAAGATGTAGAAAATAAATGAATAGATTTTTAATCAAATAATCACTAAATTGTCAGTTACAATTTTTGTTGGGTATTTCAGTTAAGTATGCTATTAGTTTAGTTCTTCAAAATGAAAAATCATAAAAAAGAAGAATTCAGCAAAACTACGAAATACAAAAGCACTCTCTCCATGGTTGAATCTGCTTGAGGCAAAGTCAATACTTGTTTGGGAAATAACCGCAATGACTATTTCCATCTGATTATTTTGTATCTACAGCAGTACTTAGTATACTGCTTGGCACAGTTTGTGCATAGCAAATGCCGCAATTATATTACTAATAAGAGCATAAATAGAAGCAGCTTCATTCCCAATCTAATTGAAAGGTTTGTAATTAGTAATTCTTCTGGGGTCCAACTTTAGGATCAGCTGAGAAGTTTAACCTGGGAAGGCTGAGTTCACTAGTGATGATTGCTTGTCCTTTAATAGGCCCATAATGCTATCCACAGGCGCAAGCATCCCTGTGCTGCGACTCACACCCAAATCCCCTTAAGGCAGGTGCCCCAGGATCTCTGCATTTGGATGTCCTTTGCTTAATTATCAAGGGGGCACATTGCCTTAAAAAAAGATCCACAGAGCCAGCAGATAGACACCTGTCCTCACTCTTTCCTCCACTCTCAGCACCAAGAGGCTCAAAATGAACCAAATTGACTTGGAAAGGGGCATGTTTCCAGAGGATGCTGAGTACTCTGGGCAGAGCGAGAGGGGGCTTGTTTTGTTCTTAGGGAGCCCACCTTCTTTGTCAAGTCTTAATCAGGCCCAGCCCACCCCTCCAGCCGTTAACTGTGTCTGCAATAGGTTGGGGATGAACCAACTGACTTGGGAAAGGCCTCCCCATCAGTTGGAGCTGGAAAAGTCTGCTCTGATGATAACAATTTGTGGTTTTTAAGCGCTTACTATTCATAAAGCACTATCAAGCATTCTACTAAACGTTGAAATAGATTAAAAGATAATCAGGTTAGACACAGCCCCTGTCCCACATGGGGCTGATAGTCTAAAGGACGAGGGAGTAGAGGTATTAAACCATATTTTACCAATGGGCACTTGGACTGAGCGCCAAGTTCACACTAAAAAATAAATTGTTCATTTTGTTTCAAGTCCTGCAATGGCTACATGGTTCCCTACAGTATTTCTGCAGTTAAATAGTTTTTACCAATTTCTGTAAAAAATGAAATCCTCTAGGGAGGCATATTATATTCTGGGGATTGAATGTGAAATGTGTTGGAGGTAGTTTAAGGGAAGGATAAGAGCAAGGAAAAGGAGATTGAGGACAACCCAGTTGAAAACAAATTCATGTCATACCTTTTGTATAAATTATATAGTCATTTTTCCGGCATATAGTTACCATTTGGGGCTGTGACACATCATGGAGGGTTCTATTTCAAGACTGAAAGATCCAGAAAATTTGTTGGCGACCTCAAATACTCCCAAAACTTATTTAATCTACCATAGCAGTGAATCTTTGGCACGCCAGTGTATTCAATGTAAAAAAAAAGAGAAGATTCTATTATCTCAGTTTGAAAAATCTATAATTTACATTTATAAAAGTACAGAAATTCTAGCTCACCCAGAAAGTCAAACTCCATTGTCTCAAACTTTAAGAGTTGTAAAGATGAAGCCATGTGACAGTTAAAGCTTTCTGCTGACACCATTCATCACTCCCCTCCTACGGGTATCCTCAAATAGAATTTTCAGTAACTCTGAAGAGCTAGAGTAAAAGTGGTAATTCACAACTAACTGTATGTCCTGAGAGGTCTGCAATCCTATTGCTCCAGCTAAATTATCAAAGACTCTGAATGCCTTTCCCATGTGCCCCAGACCCACAAATTCTAAAATGAACTTTTTCTTGTCGTAGATGTGAAGCCCTAATTTTCAGTGTGGCTACTGGGCCAAGAAGAAAGCCATTCTTTCCTATGAACTAAGCAATCATGAACAGGGCTACTGGAATTTGGAGGTTAGAGGAAAGGATGGCAAATAAAGGGGAGTCAGAGAGGGAGGGAATTTGGCCCAAGCCCATCGAGCCCAGGGATGCTCCTTGTGGACAAGGAACCTATCGACCAACTCTGTTACACTGTACTCTCCCAAGTGCTTAGTACAATGTTTGTTCTACACACAGTCACTTAACTTCTCTGGGCCTCAGTTACCTCATCTGTAAAATGGGGAGCCTCTGTGGACAGGGTCCAAACTGATTACCTTATATCTACCTCAGTGCTTAGAACTGTGCTTGGCACATAGTAAACTCTTAAACACCATAATTATTATTACACTACACTCTGGGGCCCCAGAAACTCAGAAAGCCAAAAATTATAGTCCAGGTCCAGATCTTCTGACTCCTCGTCTAGCACTTCTTCTGTGACAATTCTGTAGCATGTGTGTCCAGAAGAGCAAAATTACTACTGGAAGTAAACTATCTCCTTTCTTACAAGCAAAAGACCTGCATCACTCCCATAACGGGAATTTTAAGTACCTGTCATGCACAACTCAGTGAGCAACAAGGGAAAAAAAAATGGGACCACCTTCCTAAAGATAATTTAATTTTGAGGGACATAGCCTGTAAACTTCTAGAGAATACAGGTTGTATCTTAACTCCTTTGTTCTCTCCCTAGTTTTGCGTAGAGTGATCTATGCACTCCAAGTGCTGAATAAATGCTATTGAGAATGATCCACTAATTCAAAGCTATAAATTCCATGATTTGTGTATTTTGTTGCCTTTGAGTATTGTCAAACATTCTGCTCCATTGAAGGAATTGGGTACTTGAGGCTCTTAATTAAAAAAAAAAAAAAAAACAGTCCATATTTACTGAACACTTACTGTGTGCTGAACACTGTCCTAAGTGCTTGGGAGAGTTTAATATAACAGTTGGTAAACATGTCCCCTGCCCATAATGAATATAAAGATCATTACTAGTTCTGAAGAACCTCGTGTTGTGGGGAAATTGTATTGAAGTGACCGGTGGCTCATTGAGAACTAATGGGTTAGGGAGTAGATGGTTCAAAGTTTTCTGATGGACAGTTTTTGGATACAAATTTGTATGGCTGTTATGACCACTGACAGCGGAGTGCTTTCTTAGTGCCTGGTCTGTAAAATGGGGATTAAGTACCCCACTGAGAAGCAGCATGGCCTAGTGGAAAGAGCACAGGCCTGGGAATCAGAGTATCTGTGTTCTAATCCCAGCTCTGCCACTTGTCTGTTGTGTGACGTGGGGCAAATCACTTCACTTCTCTGTGCCTCGCTTGCCTCATCTGTGAAAGATTAAGACTGAGTCCTATGTGGAATAGGGAATGTGTCCAACCTGATCTTGTATCTACCCCAGCACTGTGCCTGGCTCATAGTAAGCACTTACTTAAATACCATTGGAAAAAAAAAACAAAAACCAAAAACCCACCTGCTCTCCTTCCTACTTGGACTGTGAGTCCAGCAAGAGTTAGGCACTGTGCCCAACATGATTATCTTTAACATGATTATCAGTGATTAGCTCATAGTAAACACTTAAATATCACTATTATTATTGTTATGACCTTGCCACTCTTATTAAATACTGTAGTAAAACCAAAAGAAACACAAAGTGCAGTATGATACAATAAAATTAAGGCAGAGGCTGGGTAATAATAATAATAATGGCATTTATTAAGCACTATGTGCAAAGCACTGTTCTAAGCACTGAGGAGGTTACAAGGTGATCAGGTTGTCCTACGGGGGGCTCACATTCTTCATCCCCATTTTACAGATGAGGGAACTGAGGCACAGAGAAGTTAAGTGACTTGCCAAAGTCACACAGCTGACAATTGGTGGAGCGGGATTTGAACCCATGACCTCTGACTCCAAAGCCCGTGCTCTTTCCACTGACCTGCCCCAGTCACTGTTTCTAACACCATATCTCCTTATGAATCAGGTTAATATCCAAAATATTTGCAATTGTGGAAAGAACGTTCTCTAATATGCCCATCATGCTTTATCCAAATTGTGTAATGATATCACGTTACAACCTTTAAAACGGGGGGAGTGGGAGGGAGAAGGTGCCACTTTCCAAAATGTCTAAATGGAAAAATCAATTTTGTTATCTATCTTTAATGAGTTACATAGTATTTAAAAGCAGAAAAATGTCACAGGCTAGTCCATTAAGGGAGAAGTTTGTATACAAACATTAAATAAAATTATAACATAAGAGCTTTTCCTCACTAATGACAGTAAACCATTAGCCATTTCTATTAGAGAGGACCCAAAAGGACCGACTAGACAGCAACTGCTGTAGCCTGATCAGCCCTGGTGCATTTGTGGATGGAAAGGTCAGATGTCACAACCCCTTTCCTACCCCTCTTCCCTCCCTCCACTAAGAATTGATTGCTTGATGCACAGAAAAGCACTTGGGACTAGTGTTGTCCAACTACATCTTTCTAACCTCTTTGTAATTTAAATTTCCCAGCTGAAAGATAAAATTGCCACAGCCCTGTCTTGAGTTACTTAAACTAAAGGATATTTGTTGTGTTCCTGTGCTTCTCAAAGCAATTTTTGTTGAGGGATTAATGCTCACAGCCTTGCATCTTGTATATTAAAATTTTGGTTAGCAATTACTGACATAAAAGGGGCATGGAATGGGAATGTGCACAAGCCAGAAATCTTTGAATAAATGCATTGTACCGCTTGGGGAATGAGATCTAAGAAGAGGTTTCTCCTGTGGTGGTAGCATCTCTAAAAATGTTAGTTTTCAAGGTGAATGATGATGAGGGAATGCTTGCCAACTTCAGCAACTTCAGGATGCAGTAAATTAGCATGCTATTTCTTGTTTTAGCTTCTTAAACTTCACCTTTAAAGTATTTCAAGATACTTTCACTTAAATCAATTTCAATAAAAAATGCAGATCTCTTTTGCACTTGGCTTTGTACTCTTTAAACACTTGATATTCACCCTACCCTCAGCCCCATAGCACTTATGAACATGTCCAGAATTTATTTTAATGTCTGCCTTCCCCTCTAGACTGTAAGTTCTTTGTGGGACAAGAGGATGTCTACCAGTTCTGTTAAACTGTACTCTCCCAAGCACTTGGTACAGTGTTTCCACAGAGTAAGCTCTCAAATATCATTAATTGATTGGTTTTGAAAAAGTAAACTCAAGATTTTACAAATCTGAGTATGTTATTTTGAAAATTTTAATTCTAAATCCATAGCAAGTTTGTTTCATGACCTCATTATAGCTCAGCTCTTCAAACGTTCATGTAGCATCATCTATATGCTGGCATGTTCATAGAAGAAAATAAAAAATAAAAAGACAAGCAAGCCAGGATCCCAAGCTTGTCAAGGAACTGCCAAAGTATTTTTCCTGAATAATAATGTGGGAATAACTTTGCACCATGTTCTAATTAGACTTCACACAAGGGGATTAAAAAAAAATATCTAAGTACAAAATGTGATCCATGAGCACAGCTATATTCCTTGAGAAGCAGTGTGGCCTAGTGTATAGAGCACAGGCCTGGACATCAGAAGGACCCAGGTTCTAATCCCAGTTCCGCTGCTTGTCTGCTGTGTGACCTTGGACAAATTATTTCACTTCCCTGTGCCTCAGTTACTTCATCTGTAAAATGGAGATACAGACTGTGAGCCCCATGTGGGACTTGGACTGTGTTCAACCTGACTACTTTGTATCTACCCCAGTGCTTAGAACAGTGCTTGGCACATAGTAAGCACTTAACAAATACCATAATTCTTATTCAATCATGTCCACTTATTATTCAATCAATCATGTCCACTTGCTTTGGTAGACTGCAAATGTTCCTCACTGGGGACTTTAACATACCATTTATAGCCATCCACTTTGGCTTTTTCACTCTAGCCAAATTCCCAGAGACCACATCATACCGGAAAGATGTCAGACAATTAACTCTCCTTTTTTCCACCTTATAAGAACATTTTCAGTCAAAAACTTCTCATTCTAGAAACTTCCAGCAGGGTTATGCTTTTTTTAAAGAAAACTAAGTGGATTGGAATGTGTCTCATAAGCACAATGATTGAACTAATTTATGAAAATATAAACCAAATATATGCAATTCTTAAAATATTTTCATGACTCAAATCAGCATAACTACATGTTTTAGCCTTAGAATTTTGCTACTATATAATGTTTAGGCCAGGAGATCTTATTTTATTTCCCCCTTCTATTCACAAACCAGGTATAAGGAACCTTTGGTCTCCTGCATTATCCAACTAGAGGATATTACCCATTCTCAATTTTCTGTGGTAATTTGGAGAGAATAGTATACTATGAACTTCTGATAATACAAGTTCTTGCTAGAGTTGCCACTCAAGCCCCTCTCCTTACCACACTGGAGAATAAGGATGACCCAGATATATCGAAAGCACAATGCATGTAATCACTTCAGTCAGTTGATGGTATTTATTGAGCAGTTAACGCAGAGCACCATACTAAATGCTTGGGAGAGTACAACACAACAGAATTGGTGGACAAATTCCCTGACCACAACGAGCTTAGAGTCAAGGGGGAGATGGACATTAATATAAAGAATTTATTATACTTTGGAATAATGTAATTTGTAAAATACAAATTTTCTTTTGATAAAGAATGAGTAAACCACAGTAAGAGAGTCTATTCCAAAGAAAACACTTTGAATTTGTCCCTGATAAATTGTCATTGACATTTCACATTCCCAGGTTCATCTCATTTAAAAGTCAGCAGCCTGTTAACAAACTTATCTGAAGAGCCCTGGAGTAGAAGCAACTCTGGAGAATTTCCCAGAAATGAGAACTTCCGTCAGCTGATATGTTAAAAGTTAGGATTTATCTTCTTTAGAAAACTAAAAAAGGGGAGAGAAAAGAAAAAAGGAAGCAACTCTAATGAGCTTCTGGCAGATTCAGGAGCACCCTTTCAATCACCAACAGTGCTAAGTGCCATGGGGGATTGAGGAGAAGGGAAAGGTGAAAGGAAGAGCAAAAGTAATGGCCTTGAGGGGCCGGGGGGTAAAGATGCCTGGGCCCAAAAGTAGTAAGGGTGTCTGAGTGCAGAAGAGCTGGTTCAGAGGTAGTCCTATTTACCCTCTTGCCAAGACTCTGGCTCCAAAAAGCACACACTCCCAGCCCTACTTCCCCCAACAAGGCAAAAATCAGGAAAGTCCTGACACTATCTCACTGTTCCACAGGTAAATCACCGCAGTCCAGGGTATGAAGAAATCCATGCAAAGAGAAGCCAACAACATCCTAGTTCACTACTAACACCTTCTTCCTAGGGTTTCGAGGGACTTTTATTAATAATAATAATAATAATGGTATTTGTTAAATGCTTACTATGTGCAAGACACTGTACTAAGCACTGGGGTGAATACAAGTAAATCAGGTTGGACTCAGTCCCTGTCCTGCATGGGACTCACAGTCTTAAAACCCATTTTACAGATGAAGTAACAGGCACAAAGAAGTTACTTGCCCAAGGTCATGCAGCAGACAAGCGTTGGAGCAGGATTAGGCCTGTGTTATCTATCTCTACAAGGCCCCACAGCAGAACAATATTAACAATAATAATGACAGTATTGGTTAAGCACCACTGTACTAAGCGTTAGGGTACAGTCAAGATAATCAAATTTGACACAGTCCGCGTCCCACATGGGGCTCTCTAAGTAGGAGGGAGAAGAGGTATTGAATCCCCCTTTTACAAATGAGGGAACTGAGGCACAGAGAAGTTAAGTGACTTGCCCTAGGTCTCTCAGCAGACAAGTAGCAGTGAAGCTGGGATTAGAACCCAAGTCCTCTGACTGCCAGACCAATGGTCTTTCCATTATGCTCCACTGCTTCCGGATTAGAACCCAGGTCAGCTGATTCCCAGTCCTTTGCCCCTTTCTACCAGGCCATGCTGCTTTTGAAAACCTTTCCAGACAAGGCAGGAGAATAAAGACTTTCACCTAAAAACTGTAATCCTCAATCTCATGACAGCCTGTGGTACTGCTGCAGAGAAAATTACTTAGGGCCTATTATGTGCACAAAGACTACTGAAGTTATCCAGCCGTCTCTAGCAGTGTGTAGAATGGCAAGGTACAGGCAGAAGCAGCTGAATTCCTTTTTGCCTTGAGAGTAGTGGAACTAAAATCCCTCCCCAACTCTCCTTTAATGGTTTACCTCCCCCAGAGTAGACGTTTCACTTAAGTCATTAAGCTGCCAGGCTACAATACTATTTATGAGCTTTAAGGAAGGCAGAAGATGACAGTAACATGGGGGGGGGGCCCACCCGCACTAAATAACCACCCGACCAGAAGCACAAGAAAAAAAAAAACAAACTTCTTTACTCCACTGTTTCTGGAAACAAGCTACACTACTGGACTTTGGTGACCTAAATGAGCTTATGGACATAGCTATAAATTATTTATATTAATATCTGTTTCCCCTCTAGTCTGTAAGCTCACTGCAGTCAGGGATAGTGTCTACCAACTCTGCAGTATTGTACTCTCCCACGCATTTACGAGTGCTCTGCACACAATAAGTCCTCAAGTGGCACTGATGATGGGGCATCACATTACACTTTAGATTGGATTTTGTAATTTAAAATTAATGTCTGTCTCCGCGTCTAGACTGTAAACTCATTGTGGGCAGGGAATGTGTCTGTTACTGTACTCTCCCAATCGCTTAGTACAGTGTTCTGCACACAGTAAGCGCTCAGATACGATTGACTATTTCAACCATATGGTTTACCCTGGGTAGGATGCCTTTCATTTGGAGGCCTTCACTTCCTTAGCAAAGATTTGCTTTCCAATTGGTTTGGATGGACGATGGAGGTGGGGAGAGGAAGAGAAATGTGGCTAACAAAGCGGTAATTTTTGAAACAAAAATACACACACTCCTGGAGACAAACTTCTAATCTTTGTAAGGAGGAAAAACAAAATCAGAAAGGCCAGTGCACTTTTATCTCCTTCCTCTCCCTGAAAAGAGTAAGGAAATTAAAATGACACTATATGCTGTCCTGACAGTCTTCAGCGTGGTTCAGGACAAAAGCAACAGAACTCCTCAGGAATTCAGCTGGCCTTCATTTCTGTTCACAGAGCTCAGTATATTTTGCTGCTCAAGTCAAAAGCATCAAACAAATGAAGAGATCCCTCATCCTCAAATACCTTTTAAATTCAGCAAGCAAGCAATCTAGGACTTCCAGATGTCATCTGGTCCAGTTCCCAACCTTCAGGCAGAACTGCACCTAAACCATCTGAGACAGATGGTCGTTAATTCAATTTTTAAAGGTCTCCAGGGATGCAGATTCCAGTTTCTCTTCATAGCCTATTCCAGTGCTTTATCACCCCTACTGTCAAGAAGTTCTTTCCTATAGCTAAACTCTCGGGCTGCAATTTAAGCTCCACTCCACTCTGTTCTCCAGGAAGATGGGCAGAATTGTTGTTATTACAGAGCATTGTTATTATGATACTCGTTAAGTGCTTGCTTTGTGCCGAGCACCGTTCTAAATACTGGGGTAGATACAAGTTAATCATGTTGGACACAGTCTCTGTCCCACATGGGGCTCACAGTCTAAATGGGATTTAATCCCCATTTAAAGATGGGGTAACAAGCAATTATATGTGAAAGCAATTATTTCGTCACTTCTAAGACATCTCCTCTCCCAGGCTTGGTCCCGATAAAATTTCCTTAGAGGTCAGTTTGACCGCAAATATTTCATGAATTCTCATAGTACAGTACTGTATTCTTAATTCCTCTGGTCATTTTGGAGCTCCTTCCCTAAACCATCAAGAAGAAGGCACAGAGTCTGGATAGTCTATTCAATCGTAGGCCTAATGCCTGCCAAGTAGAATAGGAGGAGTAATTAATGAGCTCGACCCATCCTACCTCACTTCACTGATCTCCTACTAAAGCCCAGCTTGCACACTCTTCTCCTTTAGCTCCAGCTTACTGTGCCCCGATCTCATTTACCTCACCACCGACCCCTTTCCGACATCCCTCCTCCCACCCCGCCAAGTCTGGAACTCTCTCCCCCTCCACATATTGCAGACCACCACTCCCTCCACCTTCAAAGCATTATTAAAGTCACATCTCTTTCTAAGACATCTTCCGCAATTATACCCTCTTTTCCCCAGCTCAGCTCTCCTTCCTGCAACATTTATGACCTGAAGACAGTCCCACAGCACTTATGTACATATCTTTAAAATTACATACTATAAATCACTTCATATTATTGCCTGTCTCCCCCTCTAAACTGAAAACTCATTATGGGCAGGGAGCATGTCTGCTAATTCTAACTATTGTACCCTCCCAAGCACTTAAAACAGTTCTCAGCACACAGTAAGCACTCAGTACCATTGATTCTGTAATTTTTAACTTCCCTGAAACTGATCAAGCCTCCTCCACACTGAAGTGCTAAAACTTGCCCTAAGAATTAACAGATAAAACAATCCCTGGAAGAAATAACAACATGATTTCATTTACAAAAAAAATCCTGGTGGCTGTTAGGGTAACTGAGTTGAGGGGAGAACTAGAGAGAGATTAGTAGGATTCCACTTGGAAAAGACTAGGGAGATTTATTTCACTGTCCTCCTAGGGATTGCTGTTTACCCTCTGATCCGGTTCCTAGCTTCTCCTTGGAGGAAAGGGGAGGAAAAGTAAGGATAAATGTTGGACACCAGAAAAGAGAGACAGATCAATGATATTTGTTCAGCATTTTTACATCACACAGATATTTGCTATGTGCAGAGCAATCAATCACTCGATATCTGAATGCTTACTGTGTGCAGAGCACTGTTCTAAGAGCTTGGGAGAGTACAAGAGTTGGTAGGCACATTCCTTGCCTACAAGGAGCTTACATTCTAGAGGCCCTTTGATGTGTATCAAATTAGGGGCAGCAAGAGAAAGAATTTCTGCCACCTTAAATGGGCAGCTGTGGATACCTGCCACCCCTCTGGCTGGGTATACCTCCTTTAAGATGAGTTTTGATGGCAACTTATCTTTTATATAAAAGAATGTATATCAGTCTGATAATACCTCACCAGACCACCAGCAAGGGTGCAGAACTTAATTCACACAGTTTTTCTAGAACACAGGAGTTTATGTTCTTGTAAAACCCTAAGATGAGGAAAAAGCCCTAAGGTAGTACTCGTCCAATACTGCACACAAACAATTCCTTTAACACCACTGTGAACTGCAGCCAAACAGGATCATATTGTCAGGTGAAAATTCCCTAACAACATAATAGCCAAAGAGCCTAGTGAAAACTCATGTTAATAAAAAACAGAGTACACTGGCAATGTACCTAGCATATATCAAAATGGCCTGGGGACACTGACACCTGTTGCTTACCTGTAAGGTGGCTGCTAAAAGGCTGTACAGAAAATCCCAGAGCAACTCTAGTGAAGAAATCTTTTAAAAGGGCACCAAGGGAGGAATTACAGAACAATCCATTAGTGCAAAACTGCATAAATTACCCCATTCTCACAGGTTTCCTAGAATACACACATGCTGCAGTACGATGTTGCTTAAGACATCATCAACACAAACCCCCACCACAGGGCTTCTGGTGAACTGATGGAAGTACAATTAAAAGACACTTAAAGCACAGCAAAAGACAAAAGATATGGTACTCATGGATTAAACATGCAGGGACTCTTTGATTATATTACAATAACAAGAGAAACACAAGACAGTGTCAAGTGCTTTAGGAAACAAATGTGACAGTAACCAAAATAATCTTTACACACAGGTGATGTGGCAGAGATTGCTTATCATTCAGTCTTACCATTTGCACTGGCTTAAAGACAGAATCTCAGGCAGTAGTGTGAGCCTTGAATCCCAAAGGGCAGTCACTTACCGACCTCTGGGAGAGGGAGGGGAAGGGGGGAAATGAGTGAAATTAAGAACCTGATAACCCCAGCCTAAAAACAACTACCTGTCCTCTTCTCAAAGCCTGGTTTCCTACCATCATCTCTCTTGATGAGTTCTTTTTACAGCTTCTAAAGCTCATCTCCACATTTTAACGCATCCTGAATTTCAAGTATTAAATCCTTGCTTTACAGACTGGGAACTTGCCCAAGGCCGCGCGGTGTGAGTCAGCACTGGAATTTAGATTAGGATTCAAAAATCCTATGCCGCGTATTTGTGCACAAACCACTAACACTCGCTCTTCTGTGCCAACTTGTCTACGGCTCCATTCTGGGAAGTAGAAACAAACGCCTTCTTAAACTTAGATCTTCATCTCTGCCTTCCCATCTGCCCCAGGCATGGCCAAAGGTAAAAGGGTGGGGAATTGGGGAGAATTAGGGGGAGAGCTGTCTTTCACTCCAAATATATGGGACTCCATGTTGCCAAAGAAGTCATGGCAACACAAAGCCTTTCCCAACTGCCAAACTGGCACTGCCACCAGCTCTGCACCACCCTATTCATCATCATCAATCGTATTTATTGAGCGCTTACTATGTGCAGAGCACTGTACTAAGCGCTTGGGAAGTACAAATTGGCAACATATAGAGACAGTCCCTACCCAACAGTGGGCTCAGGGCAGCCCTGCCTCCCAGTGCCCTCCACCCACACCACCCCCTTCCCCCCCGCCCACCCACAAAGCTAGACTGCAGCATTTTTGGGGTATGACACCATATTTAATTTAGAAATTAGGAAGCAGCTAATAATAATAAGTGTAATATGTTAAGTACTGACTATGTGACAAGCGTTGAATTAAGCACTGGGGTAGCTACAAGATAATCAGGTCCCACATGGGGCTCACAGTCTAAGTAGGAGGGAGTATAGGTATCAAATCCCCAATTTTGCAGATTAGAAAACTGAGGCACAGAAAAGTTAAGTGAAATGCCCAAAGTCACCCAGTAGGTAAGTGACACAGCTGGGATTAGAACCCAGGTCTTGTGATTCTCAGGCCCATGCTCTTTCCACCGGGCCACTTTTTTCTCTGATGGGCATTAATCCAGGTATGGGAATGGAAAATAAAGACCAGAACACTTCTTTTTCAGACTCCAGGATTTTGAAGATTTAGAGGAACACTTTGAACATTTTATACATTTATACACATCCTGGCTTATTCAGCTCTCCCCTCCCTCATTCTCTCTCAATAAACATGCTACTCATAGCCCCACATTTCTTCCTCCCCCATCTTACCTAGGTCCTTTGACACCAAGTAGGCTTTGCCTCCAGGCTGTACTCCAATTCAAAGATAGCTCCTCTAACTCTCTGCTTACAAGTGCTTCTTCTGATTCCGTTTCGTGATCCATCTCCTTGCCTGTGTCCAAGGCTTGGAAAAGCAGCCAGCCAGTCTTGCCCTCTAAGCAGTAGCAGATATTCTTCCCGAAGCTCTCCTCACCCTGTCCTACCACATTCTGAGCCAGATTCTTTCAGTTCATAAGCTAAATTCAGAGCAAGACTGGCCAACACCTAACCCCAGGCTGCCTGCTTGAAAGCAAGCATGACTTTCTAACATGAAATGAGCCCAGAACACAGCATTTTTCCATTAAATTGAGCAATCAATACTTTAATTGTTTGCAGCCCCTGTACAATGACTTGGGTGGGGTGAATACAAATCAATGCCAGGGTCTTCTCTTTGGTGAAAGGGTCTGGTACATCCCTTTTTAAAACGTGAAAGTGACCCAGATCTGTCTCTGGCACGACATTTAACCTCCCTGGTCCTCAGTTTCCATCATAGTTAAATGAAGAGGCCAGTTTTCCCTATGTGGCAGATCGAGAGCCCCATGTGGGAAAGAGTACGTAACTGATCTAATTATCTTGTGTCTATCCCAGCACTTGGACAGTGCTTAGGCACATGGTAAGAATAATGATAATAATAATAATGATGGTATTTGTTAAGCACTTACTATGTGCCAAGCACTGTTCTAAGCCCTGGAGGGGGAATGCAAGATAATCAGGTTGTCCCACATGGGGTTTACAGTCTTAATCCCATTTTACAGATGAGGTAACTGAGGCACAGAGAAGTGAACTGACTTGCTCAAAGTCACACAGCTAACAAGTGGCACAGCCGGAATTAGTACCCATGACCTCTGACTCCCAAGCCCAAGCTCTTTCCACTGAGCCATGCTGCTTCTCAATTGAGGCACTTAATGCCTTAATTATTATTATCAAACGGTTTTCCCATCTTGGCAGGTTTTCAGAGTATCTTGAACATCAGGAAGAGAAGCAAAACACCTCTGAGAGTGCTTCATTGATCTTTGCTGCTGGGGGATTCCCCCTGCTCCCAAAGGAGCACAGCTGTGTGCAGAATTTAATCAACTCCTTTAGCTCCCTGCCTCTCGGCCCCTTAATTCAAAAGGACAGGGTTGCCCACTTCACCATCTTACCCTTTGAGAACCATTAACAGGACTTCTTTGGCAGGCAAATAAAGGGTTTGAATCACTTACCTAGTGATTCAAGGTGTGTCCCCTGGGAAAATACACCTTCCAGAATGGAGGCAAACTAAACATTCAGTGAGACAGGAGGAAATTGTGTGGTGAACAGCTCCAGGAAGAATCTGACCAGTCGGGCAGAAACTGGGTTCCAGTTAATCACCTGAAAGTCATACAGTTGACTGTGTCTGTATGTCCAGTTTGAATTTTCTGTAAGTTGTGCTACAAAAATAACTTAGCCTGCACTTGGGAAAAATTATTTTATTTTGCTTATTCAAACCTATAAATAAAAATATGCTGAAGCGGTTTCCCTCCATAGATTCCCTGTCACCTTGCCCTGCCGAGCAGACAAGCAGATACAAATTACCTAAAGAAAATTCTGGCCTTCATGTTCTACTTTATACCCTTTTAATCTCAGAACATTTTATAGGTAGCCATCTCCGTGAATGCCTACGTGGAGGTGAAAATGGGAAACTGTGGGGGAAGCACCACCAGGCAAGCTTAAATAAAGGATTTGTCATCATAAACATTACCACAACCATTAAATTTACTTGAATCCTCTCAATGTTCCAAACATGATAAGGACTGCTGGGATCATCTAGCCTGAAAGTAATGAAGGCATGTGTAACCTTGGTGAGACATATACTTAACCAAGTTTAAAATCATTCCACCGTAACAGAAGTGGAGGGGTAAATCTGAAGGTGCCCAGGATCTATCTGTCTTGCATGTGCCTACTCTTGTGGATTTCTTTTAGCTTGTTGGCCATCTTTATTATTGGACAATTAAACAACCTGCCTACAAGTTCCTTTTAAAGATTACTTTAAATTTATTTGAAACATCAGAAACTTGTGTTTGATTGCCTCCTCCCCTTCCTTTCCCAGGTCCATAATGGTCACTGAAAAGGAAGAGTCAGGGATGGAAGAAGTTTATCCCTAACCACGAGGAGGGATGCCAAGACTGGTAACCATCACGTTCTTCCTCCAAGCACACTGCGGTGTCGGTGTCAGAGGCAGAAAACCTGGATGAACCCCTGGCCTAAACCACTATGGCACCATTTATGCACTTATTTTCTTTGTGTAGTCAGCAAAAAAATAAATCATATGCCCCCCAAAAAGTCCCCAGATATCTATCTATCTATCAATATATATATATATATATATATATATATATATATATATGTATATATAATGGCATTTATTAAGTGCTTAATATGTGCAAAGCACTTCCTGGGGAGGTTACAAGGTGATCAGGTTTGTCCCATGGGGGGCTCACAGTCTTAATCCCCATTTTACAGCCGAGGTAACTGAGGCCCAGAGAAGTTAAGTGACTTGCCCAAAGTCACACAGCTGACAATTGGCAGACCCATGAGATCTGACTCCAAAGCCCATGCTCTTTCCACTGAGCCACACTGCTTCCCAGATATCAATACTTGACCTACAAATCACCCAATTTTGATTGGCTACACCTTTGATCACTTTCATGTAGTAAACCCTGTCCAAAAATATCAGCAGACTAAAGAAAGACCAGATAGAAAGTCTTTACAGGCTTCCCAACTATGGATGCCAACATTACCTGTGGTTTTCAAGGACATGGGTGCTAGACACTTTAAAAATTAAGCACTTGGGAGAGTACAGTAGCAGCAAGACACAGGTTAGGAAAAACTAGGTTCCCAAAAGTTTCCGGCATTCAAGGAGTTCAAAATTTCATGAGGGAAGCCAAAAGAAGTCATTTACTGAGAGTAAAAGTTGGAAAGACAATCAGGAAGCAGTCCAAACACACAAGGACGAAACAGCCAAATAAATGAAATGAATAAATGCATAATATATTCATAATCTATTCAGAGAAGCAGCGTGGCTCAGTGGAAAGATCACGGGCTTTGGAGTCAGAAGTCATGGGTTCAAATCTTGCCTCTGCCAATTGTCAACTGTGTGACTTTGGGCAAGTCACTTCACTTCTCTGGGCCTCAGTTACCTCATCTGTAAAATGGGGATTAAGACTGTGAGCTCCCCGTGGGACAACCTGATCATCTTGTAACCTCCCCAGTGTTTAGAACAGTGCTTTCCACATAGTAAGCACTGAATAAATGCCATCATTATTATAATATATTCATTATTCATTCATTCAGTCATATTTATTGAGAGCTTACTGTTTGCAGAGCACCATACTAAGTGCTTGGGAGAGTACGTTACAGCAATGAACAGTCACATTCCCTGACCACAGTGAGCTTACAGTCTAGAGAAGGGGAGACAGACATCAATATAAGTAAATAAAATTACAGATATGTACATAAGTGCTGTGGTCTGGGAGAAGGGGAAGAGCAAAGGGAGCAAGTCAGGGCGATGTAGAAGAGAGTGGTTTAGTCTGGGAAGGCCTCTTGGAGGAGATGTGTCTTCAGTCAGGCTTGGAAGGGGAGGGGAGTAATTGTCTGTTGAATTTGAGGAGGGAGAGTGTTCCAGGCCAGAGGCGTGACATGGGCTAGGGGTCAGCGGGGAGATAGATGAGATCGAGGCACAGTGAGAAGGTTAGCACTAGAGGAGCGAAGTGTGCAGACTGGGTTGTAGAAGGAGAGAAGTGAGGTGAGCTAGGAGGGGGCATGGTGGTGGAGTGCTTTAAAGCACTCCTCTTCCTCTCTCCCCTGCCAGCTCCAGTGGATTTGCCTTTGCAGACTCTGGAGATGGCCAGGGGCTAAGACGTGGGGAGGTTTAAATAGACATGTGTACACGAAAACTGAGACTAGGAATGAAGTTCACAAGTGCAAAGGGTCAGTATTGGGCTGACAAGCCTGGGGTGCTTTAAATCAATCATGGCAGGCTTCCTGGAAGATCCTGGAGTCTGCTGACAGAGTTCTGGTTTGGCAAAAGCTCAAGTGAATCCTCCAGGGGTTTTAACTTGGAAATTTGCAGGGGAATACATTTGAAACATCATACAACTAAGGAGCCAAGAAGGGTTTTCAGGAGAAGAGTGATAAACGCTTACAAAGTGCTCCCATCGTTCCACACCCTCTATTTAATCACTATTCTCTTTCAGATAGGTAAAGTAATTAACACTTTAAAGGATCATCTGAAATCCATCATCTTCAGAGTTCTTTTTTTGAGATCAGATATTTGTGCCTTATAATTTTATGACCTCACAGAGATCTGCTACTCGATAAATTTAAGAAACTCATAGTTACTGGTGCTTAACTTGAATTTTCATAATGCCATTTAGATTAGGAGTTTTTCCTAATCTCCAGTCTTTAACACCCCTAATTATCTGTTTTCCTCAGTGCCAACTGTTCCCTGTGTTTTTATTTTTTGTTTAGTATTTTCACATCATTTAAAATGTTTGAAACTAAGCATGGAAACTGTGGCTTTCTACATTTGTTAGCGTCCAATTTAGTGATTTTTATGTTCTCTAAACTTGTGAGAGTGATCCACAGAAATAACATTTTCTTCCATTCAGCAGTGTGTACAATTAAACACACACACACACACACACACACGACAAATAAACACCTATTCTATTCCTTTGTTGAATATGTTCAGTCTTGTCTGTTTCAGACTTGGGTTTCAGGCTTTAAAGTTTCTACTACAGTCACACCATCTAACGTCTGGTGGAAAGAAATGTGCTTAAAGAAGTCGGAGTAGCAGCTGTAGTATAGTACTACAACAACTTATTCACTGACTTTTTATTACTAATGAAAGCTGGCTTCTGGTTCCCATCTCTCCTGAAGAGCAAAGAGTGAAAAAACTATCAATATTAGAACAAGATGTGGACTTGTACCTCTTTCAATTTATCATACTCCAGGGGCCATTGATAGGGCATAGATGACTTAAATTTACAAAAACAACCTCATTTTAGCCATGGCTTTCACCACCACTTGTCTACTGTATAACCGTGGGCAAGTCACTTAACTTCTCTGTGCCTCAGTTCCCTGAGATTAAGACTGTAAACCCCATGTGGAACAGGAACCGTGTCCAACCTGATTAGCTTGTATGTACTCCAGTGCTTAGTAGAGTGTATGGCACATATTACTTAAATGCCATTTAAAAAAGCCTCCTGCTCCTCCAAATCTTTTACCAGAGAGGCTAACACATATCAAAATTTCACCCCATCTGCGTATTCAAGCTTCCTCTTCTGAAAGTACTGGGGAGCTGTGAAATGCCTCTGAAGAAATGTGCTCTAAGAGAAAGAAGCAGCAGGAAAGGGCATGGATCATCTCCCCCTTTAATGATCAAGAGCTGGCAAAGCCAAATTCACTGCACCCTTGTAGAATCACTCTGCTATAACAGTTACACACAGAAAATTATAAAAAAATTCCCCTAAATTTGTTCATTCCCTCCTTTCACTGTGACATTCCACCCAATTTTAAAATAAGGTGGAAAATGTAAAGATAGGAAGATTAGTCACATTAAAAGGCTTTAAAAGAATCAATAAACAGTGTGGCTCAGTGGAAAGAGCACGGGCTTTGGAGTCAGAGGTCATGGGTTCGAATCTCACCTCCACCAACTGTCAGCTATGTGACTTTGGGCAAGTCACTTAACTTCTCTGTGCCTCAGTTACCTCATCTGTAAAAAGGAGGTGAAGACTGTGAGCCCCCCATGGGACAACCTGATCACCTTGTAACCTCCCCAGAGCTTAGAACAGTGACTTGCATAGTGAGCGCTTAATAAATGCCATCAAAAAAATAATAATAAGTAAGGTTCTCGCCTTCTAAAGTCATGGGTCAGAAGGTCATGGGTTCTAATGTTGGTTAAGCCACATCTCTGCTGTGTGAACTTGGTGAAGTCACCTCCCTTCTCTGGGCCTCAGTCACCACATCTGTAAAATGGGGATTGAGAGTGAATCCTACATGGGACAGGGACTGTGTCCAATCTGATTTACTTGTATCCACCCCAGCGCTTAGTACAGTGCCCGGCATATAGTAGGTGCTTAACAAATACCATAATTATAATTATTATTATAAAACCAAAGCTTCCAAAGAGATCAGCGCCCACAGAGCTTTGAGAGACATTTCCCAGACACATGCGCTCTCTCTCTCTCTCTCTCCCTCTCTCTCCCTCTCTCTCTCCCTCTCTCTCCCTCTCTCTCCCCTATTACTGCAGACCAGAATGGAGTCAGGGAAGTGGGGCTGGTGAGGTGAAAACCAGGCCCAAACAATTTAAGATTTCCCTCACCCCCAAAATAGAGGTATCGTCTCCCAGAAGTTTCCCTCACCCAGGCTGGAGTGGTCCACAGGGGTTGGGGTAGGAAAGAACCCCTCTACCAGCCCCCGAAGCAGCACACAGTCACCAGCTCCAGAGACTTCTCCAGCTTTGGGTTCCTGTCAGAAAACAGTCCTGCTGCCATCTCTAGTGCACCCCAATTTGAGAAAGAAGTTAGGGTTCAATTGCCCAGGTTCCTGCCCCAAGGCAGTGCTACCTCCTGTTGGGAATTGATGATGATGATGGTATTTGTTAAGCGCTTAATAATAATAATAATGGCATTTATTAAGTGCTTACCATGTGAAAAGCACTGTTCTAAATGCTGGGGAGGTTAGCCTGTGCTCTTTCCACTGAGCCATGCTGCTTCTCTTGAAGTACTTACAATGTGCCAAGCACTGTTCTAAGCACTTAGGTAGACACAAGATCTCAGATAGTCCCACACTGGGCTCACAGTCTTAATCCCCATTTTCCAAATGAGGTAACAGGTCCAGAGAAGTGAAGTGACTTGCCCAAGTCACACAGCTGGCAAGCGGCAGAGCCGGGATTTGAACCCATGACCGGGGTCTTTCCACTGAGCCATGCTGCTTCTCTAGCAGTCCAGGAGTGTAGTGCAGTGGTCTACAAGAGAGATTGTCCCTCCAAAGCATCATTTTAGGGCTCATAGACACCAGCTGTTCCCTCAGTTTTTTTTGAAAAAAAGTATTATGACATTTAAGATGGGCTTTCAGTACACGGTCCCTATCTCAAAAGAAAGTGCTCTGCACACAGTAAGCGCTCAATAAACGCGATTGATTGATTGACTGATGCAATGGAAAAAAATAACAGCAAATTCAGTAAAAAGTAAGCAGTAAAACTGTAAACAGAAAGCAGTAAAAACTTAGTAAAAGGTAAACAGTAAGAAGTAAGCAGTAAAAAGACAGCTCCTTGAGCAAATTGTCTACACATCCTGTCTCAAATTCCTCTCCTCCAATTCTCTCCTCAACCCCTTCTAATCTGGCTTCCATCCCCTTCACTGTACAGAAACCACCTTCTCAAAGGTCACCAAAGATCTCCTTCTTGACAAATCCAATGGCCTCTACTCGATCCTAATCCTCCACAACCTCTCAGCTGCCTTTGACACTGTTGACCGCCCCCCACATCATCCCTCTGGCCTGGAATGCCCTCCCTCCCCACATCCGCCAAGCTAGCTCTCTTCCTCCCTTTAAGGCCCTACTGAGAGCTCACCTCCTCCAGGAGGCCTTCCCAGACTGAGCCCCCTCCTTTCTCTCCCCCTCGTCCCCCTCTGCATCCCCCCCATCTTACCTCCTTCCCTTCCCCACAGCACCTGTATATATGTATACATGTTTGTACATATTTATTACTCTATTTATTTTACTTGTACATATCTATTCTATTTATTTTATTTTGTTAATATGTTTGGTTTTGTTCTCTGTCTCCCCCTTCTAGACTGTGAGCCCACTGTTGGGTAGGGACTGTCTCTATATGTTGCCAACGTGTACTTCCCAAGCGCTTAGTACAGTGCTCTGCACATAGTAAGTGCTCAATAAATACGATTGATTGATTGATTGATTGATTCTCTGGGGAAAATTTTCCAACCTTGGCTACACCGACACTGTCCTCTCCTGGTTCTCTTCTTTCCCTGGCTGTACATTCTCAGTCTCTTTCGCAGGCTCCTCCTCTGCCTCCCACCCACTAACTGAGGGCAAGGGGGGTCCCTCAAGGTTCAGTTCTGGGTCCTCTTCTATTCTCCGTCTACACCCACTCCCCTGGAGAACTCATTCACTCCCATAGCTTCAACTACCACCTCTATGTGCATGATAGTCACATCTACATCTTCAGCCCTGATCTCTCTCCCTCTCTGCAGTCTGCATTTCCTCCTGCCTTCAACACATCTCTGCTTGGATGTCCTCCTGTCATCTCAAGCTTAACATGTCCAATACAGAACTCCTTATCTTCTCACCCAAAGCCTGTCCTCTCTCTGACTTTCCCATCACTGTAGATGGCACCACCGTCCTTCCCCAGTCTTCTAGACTGTGAGCTCACTGTTGGGTAGGGACCGTCTCTACATGTTGCCAACTTGTACTTCCCAAGCGCTTAGTACAGTGCTCTGCACACAGTAAGCGCTCAATAAATACGATTGAATGAATGAATGAAGAAGTGGCATGACTTAGCGGAGAAGGGGCATGGATAGAGCACAGGCCTGGAAGTTAGAAGGTCATCCCGGCTCTGCCGCTTGTCGGCTGTGTGACCTTAGGCAAGTCACTTCACTTCTCTGTGCCCCCGTTACCACATCTGTAAAATGGGGATTGAGACTGTGAGCCCCACGTGGGACAGGGTCTGTGTCCAGCCCAATTTGCTTGTAAACACCCCAGCGTTCAGTACAGTGCCTGGCACATAGTAAGTGCTTAACAAATACCACAAGTCCATAACCATGGCATTATCCTTGACTCCTCTCTCTCACTCAACCCATATATTGTCCTACCTTCACAACACTGCTAAAATCCACCCTATCCTCTCCATCCAAACTGCTACCGCTGTAACACAATCACTCATCCTCTCCCGCCTTGATTACTGTATCAGCCTCCTTGCTGACCTCTCAGCCTCCTGTCTCTCCTCCCTCCAGTCCATACTTCACTCTGCTGTCTGGATCACTTTTCTACAAAAACATTCAGGGCATGTTGTTTCCCCACTCCACAAGAAACTCCGTGGATGCCCATCCACCTCCACAAACTCCTCACCATTGGCTTCAAAGCACTCGATCACATTGGCCTCTCCTCCCTCACCTCCTACTCTCCTACTACAACCCAGTCTGCACATTTGATTCCTCTAATGCTAACCTTTCTCACTGTTTCTCACTCTCACCTATCCCACTTCCAATCTCTCGCCCAAATCCCGCCGCTGGCCTGGAATGCCCTCCCTCCTCAAATCCGACAGACAATTACTCTCCCCAACTTCAAAGCCTTATTGAAGGCACATTTCTTCCAAGAGGTCTTCCCTGACTAAGCCCTGCTTTCCTCTTTCTCCACTCTCTTCTGTGTTGCCCTGCCTCACTTTATTCATCCCCTGCCCCACAGCACTCATGTTCATGAACTTAGAGAAGCAGCATGGCTTAGTGGAAAGAGCATGGGCTTGGTTCTAATCAGCTGTGTGACTTTGGGCAAGCCACTAAACTTCTCTGCGCCTCAGTTACCTCATCTGTGAAATGGGGATTATGACTGTGAGCCCCACGTGGGACACCCTGATTACCTTGTATCTACCCCAGCATTTACAACAGTGCTTGGCACATAGCAAGTGCTTAACAAATAATAATAATAATGATGGCATTTGTTAAGTGCTTACTATGTGCAAAGCACTGTTGTAAGCGCTGGGGAGGTTACAAAGCGATCAGGTTGTCCCACGTGGGGCTCAACAGTCTTAATCCCCATTTTACAGATGAGGGAACTGAGGCTCAGAGAAGTGAAGTGACTTACCCAAAGTCACACAGCTGACAAGTGGTGGAGTCGGAATTTGAACCCATGACCTCTGACTCCAAAGCCCGTGCTCTTTCCACTGAGCCATGATACCACCATTATTATCTACATATCTGTCATTTATTTACATTAATGCCTGTCTCCCCCTCTAGACTGAAAGCTTGCTGTAGGCAGGGGATGTGTCTGTTTATTATTATAGTGTCCTCCCCCCAAGCGATTAGTACAGTGTTCTGCCCACAGTAAATGCTCAATAAATAGAGCTGAATGAATAAAAAAGATCAGTAAAAAGAAATAGTAATAGTATTTATTTAAGTACCAAAGTACTGCACTAAGCACTGGAGCACAAGATAGCTTGGGGTGGCCAAACATTTTTAACTGTGGAACCAAAAGTCAAAATCCCAGTGTGACCTAATAAATTCTATCACAAAAATTTAGAGCTCAAGGTCGAAAGCAGCTTCGTCCTAGAATTCAACATAAAAATCTGTTTTTCATTTTCACTATCTGAACTACATTCGGATGGAATTAGTTTGTATAGTTGTCTAACAGTATTAGAAAAGGGGCACTGAATTAGTTTTTCAAAACCATTTCACATTAATTTTCTCGTTCATCTTCGTGAATGCCTTTTGGACTACAATGTCCTTTTCCAATACTTCAGTGGAAGGTTCAACTAACCCGAGAAAATAAATGTTTTTGCTACCACAGAGGTAACTAATGACAACTGAGTGTGAAAGTCTATACAGAGGAGTCCCCTAGTGGTAAAGTAACTATTCCCGCTCTCATTTCATGAATTTAATAGGACCGTTTCAGCAGACGAATTTTAAAAAATTAATCAGAATAATAAAGTCTACCTTATTTAAGCTATTTAATAACCTTTGTTAGTTCCAACATATAGTGAAATCACCTCGACTACTAGATATTTTCAGATGGGAAGTGAGGAGAAAGAGGTTTCCTGGTGATGGGTGACCTTTCTTACATTCCAAATTTATTCGGGATAGTCAAACAGTAACAGCAGAATGAAAAAGGACTGATCATTAAGACATTCCAAGAAAGTGAGCTACCTGCCCACCAGCTTGGAAAAGCCACTTTAAGAAGAGAGAGGGTGCACAATTTAAAAAGAAAAAAAAAAAGTCAAGCTGGAATTTAGAGAACTCTAAAAATAAGAAAACTGAATTCCTGGGCCAATATGTTTCCTATCCAGCTTTGAATAAGACATCAATTCTATTTATAACACATTTCAGCATTGAATTTTTATGTAAAAAAGAAAAGCATCAATTCATTTTAACATCTATATTAGAGTGGTTTCTGTATAGGATACACTGCCAACTCAGTTCTCCCAATTTATGATCTCTCTCTCTCTCTCTCTCTCTCTCTCTCTCTCTCTCTCACACACACACACACACACACACACACACACACACACACACACACTCTCACACGGCCTACCATATATCATGCATACCATACATGTCACTCATACAACTACTGTCCAAGCACCTAGTTAGCATCTTTCATGGCTTCTTGTGCTTTAAAATGTAGACTTTGAGTCTGGTAGATTAGTGTCAAAGAGGAGCAAGAAATCTTCATTTAGAAGAGGGATCCATGTAACACTTCTCATATATGTATATCTATCTGTACAGTTCTCACACCCCACGTGCAGAAAACTTGAACAAAGCACTCCAGTTCAAAGCGATCCACTAGGGAAAGTTTGAAGGCTAGGTGCACAGCATGTTTAATCTGGCCAGATATCGTTATCCTTACAGTAAGCGGGCGAATGACCTAATTCAATCATCTATTATAAATTGTTCTAGGGCACTTTTGAGTCTGAATAAATGTGAGATTTACAAGCCAGCTCTACCTTAATTTAATATCAGATTGATTGATCTGTCAAGCCTTCCGAGGGCACATTTTTGCCAGTAAAACTCCCATCTGGATAACGTTCTTACAATGTTCATCAATCAATCAATCAATCAATCAATTGTATTTATTGAGCGCTTACTGTATGCTGAGCACTGTACTAGGCGCTTGGGAAGTACAAGTCGGCAACACATAGAGACAGTCCCTACCCAACAGCGGGCTCACAGTCTAGAAGGGGGAATAAAAGGATAACTTTGAAACTAATGACGGTCAAGCCTTCCGAGGGCACATTTTTTCCAAGTAAAACTCCCGGCCGCATAACGTTTACAACGTTCATCAGTAAGAGGATAACTTTGAAACTAATGATGGGAGTGCAGATGAAGAAGGCGCTTGCTTTAGAGGAGAATTTTTGTTTAGTGACAGGTTCTCCTACTCGCCTTTTCCACCGAGACGAGGTCCCCCCCTCTAAGCTGTGAGCCCACTGTTGGGTAGGGACTGTCTCTACATGTTGCCAACTTGGACTTCCCAAGCGCTTAGTACAGTGCTCTGCACACAGTAAGCGCTCAATAAATGCGATTGATTGATTGATTGATTGATTGAACCGAATTGCTCGGGACCCCCACACAGCAGGGAGCACTGCCTCTGGGCATCAGCGCTTAGAACAGTGCTTCGCACATCAATCAATCAATCAATCAATCGCATTTATTGAGCGCTTACTATGTGCAGAGCACTGTACTAAGCGCTTGGGAAGTACAAATTGGCAACACATAGTATGCGCTTAACAAATGCCATCAGTGATTAATTCATCCTTGTTTTATCTTGATGTCCGTCTCCCCCCTTCTAGACTGTGAGCCCGTTGTTGGGTAGGGACCGTCTCCCTTGCCGACTTGGACTTCCCAAGCGCTCAGTACAGTGCTCTGCACACAGTAAGCGCTCAATCGATCCGATTGAATGACTGAACCGCGGCCCGGGTGGCCCTCGGACGGATGTTCCCCCGGGTCCGGAGGCCCCCCACCCCCGGGCAGGCCGTCGGGCCCCCCCAGGGAAAGGGAAAACGCTTAGCCACACGCCCCCACATGTAGCCGTTGGTCAACGTTTAGCGGGGAGTTTTCTTTTCGCAGCTGCTGTGAGGGTGATAGGAACAGGAAAGTCTTCGGGAAGGACCGGTCGAGCGCCATCCGATCGAGCAGCCCGCCCTGGGCCCTGGGCGCTGTGCCCTCTGTGCCCTGGGCCCTCTGTGCCCTGGGCCCTGGGCGCTGTGCCATCTGTGCCCTGAGAGCTGTGCCCTCTGTGCCCTGGGCCCTGTGCTCTCTGTGCCCTGGGCCCTGTGCCCTCTGGGCCCTGGGCCCTGGGCCCTCTGCGCCCTGGGCCCTGGGCGCTGCTGCCCTCTGTGCCCTGTGCCCTGGGCGCTGTGCCCTGGGCGCTGTGCCCTCTGGGCCCTGGGCCCTGGGCCCTCTATGCCCTGGGCGCTGTGCCCTCTGCCCTGTGTCCTCTGCCCTGTGCCCTCTATGCCCTGGGCTCTGTGCCCTCTGCCCTGTGCCCTCTATACCCTGGGCGCTGTGCCTTCTGTGCCCTGGGTGCTGTGCCCTCTGTGCCCTCTGCCCTCTGCCCTCTATGCCCTGGGCGCTGTGCCCTCTGCCCTGTGCCCTCTATGCCATGGGCGCTGTGCCCTCTGCCCTGTGCCCTCTATGCCATGGGCGTTGTGCCCTCTATGCCCTGGGCCCTGGGCGCTGTGCCCTCTGTGCCCTGTGCCCTGGGCGCTGTGCCCTCTGCCCTGGGCCCTCTATGCCCTGGGCCCTGTGCCCTCTATGCCCTGGGCGCTGTGCCCTCTGTGCCCTGTGCCCTGTCCCAGGGCTGGGCCGTCGGGATCCCGACACGTCCCGACCCGAGGGTCCGGGTGGTCCTCCCCCTCCCCTCCTCCTCCTCCCCTCCTCCTCTTCCTCCTCCTCCTGCCCGGGAGGGAAGCAGCCCCTGTGCCCAGCCCAGCACAGCACAGCCCAGCCCAGCTCAGCCCCGACCGAGGGCGTGCCCGGGCCGGGCCGGGCCGGGCCGGGCCGGGCCAGAGGAGGCTGCAGGCGGGAGCGGGGGCGCGGCAGTGTCCTCACCCTCACCGTCCTCCTCCTCCTCCTCCTCCTCCTCCTCCTGCTGCTGCTGCTGCCGCTGCTGCCGGGGGTGGGGGCGGCCCCCCAACCCAGGGGCCAGCCAAAGGAGGAAAAGGCCAAAGACGAGGAAGGGACACCAGAGGTTGCCTGCACCTCTGCGGCTGGGGGGACCACACACACACGCCCAGCGCTTAGAACAGTGCTTTGCACATAGTAAGCGCTTAATAAATGCCATCATTATTACACACACACACACACACACACACACACACACACACAAAGTCTCACCTATGAAGAGTGCACAGACGTTGACAGGCACAAACACGAAGGGTGCATAACGCCTACACACGAAGGGTGCATAACGCCTACACACACACACACACACACACACACACACACACACACACCTTGGAAGGGTGCACAGATACACACACACAAAAAGTGTCACATATGAAGGGTGCACAGACGTTGACAGGCACACACACACAAGAAGGGTGCATAGAGTCCACACACATAAGTGAAGGGTACACAGATGTTGTGCCCCCACCACACACACACACACTCACACACTCACACACACACAAAGTATCACATATGAAGGGCGCACTGACGTTGACAGGCACACACACACGAAGGGTGCAGAGTCCACACACATAGGCGAAGGATGCACAGATGTTGTGCCCCCACCACACAGACACAGACACCACACACACACACACACACACAGACACAGACACAGATATAGAGTGGCAAGGTGCACAGATGCTCAGGCCCGGACCCGGACAGACAGACAGACAGACAGACAGACAGACGGACAGAGGGTCGGGCGCTGGGAGGGTGGGAGGGGAGGAGGGCGGTGTGTGCACTGACCCCAGGGGCCTGCGGGGCCGGGGCCGGGTCCTGCGGGGTGGCCGCTGGGCTCGGGCTGCTCTCGCTCCTGCTCCTGCTGCTGCCGCTGTCTCCGCCGCTGCCTGAACTTTGCCTGCCGCCGCCGGCTCCACCTCCCGTACCACATCCTCCTCCTCCTCCTCCTGGTCCTCTTCCTCCCCCTCCCGCACCTCCTCCTCCTCTTCCCGGTCCTCCTCCTCCTCCCGCACTTTCCTCCTAGTCCTCCTCCTCCTCCTGATCCTCCCCCTCCTCCTCCCCCTGCGACACCTCCCTCCTCCTTCTCCTCCTCCTCCTCCTCCTCTCTCACCTCCCTCCTCCTGGTCCTCCTCCTCCTCCCTCACCTCCCTCCTAGTCCTCCTCCTGATCCTCCCCCACCACACCTCCCTCCTCCTCCTGGTCCTCCTCCTCCTGGTCCTCCTCTCTCACCTCCCTTCGCCTGGTCCTCCTCCTCCTCCTCCTCCTCCTGCACCTCCCTCCTCCTCCTAGTCCTCCTCCTCCCGCACCTCCTTCCTTCTCCTGGTCCTCTTCCTCCCTGTCCTCCTCCTCCTCTCTCACCTCCCTCCTCCTCCTGGTCCTGGTCCTGGTCCTCCTCCTCCTCCCTCACCTCCCTCCTAGTCCTCCTCCCTCACCTCCCTCCTAGTCCTCCTCCTCCTGATCCTCCCCCTCCTCCTCCCCTACCACACCTCCCTCCTCCTCCTTCTCCTCCTCTCACACCTCCCTCCTCCTGGTCCTCCTCCTCCTGGTCCTCCTCTCTCACCTCCCTCCTCCTGGTCCTCCTCCTCCTCTTAGTCCTCCTCCTCCCGCACCTCCTTCCCCTACCACACCTCCCTCCTCCTCCTCCTCCTCCTCTCACACCTCCCTCCCCCTGGTCCTCCTCCTCCTGGTCCTCCTCTCTCACCTCCCTCCTCCTGGTCCTCCTCCTCCTCCTCCCGCACCTCCCTCCTCCTCCTCATCCTCCTCCTCCCGCACCTCCTTCCTCCTCCTGGTCCTCTTTCTCCCGGTCCTCCTCCTCCTCTCTCACCTCCCTCCTCCTGGTCCTCCTCCTCCTCCTCCCGCACCTCCCTCCTCCTCCTGGTCCTCCTCGTCCCAGCTCCGGCAGCGGCTGCAGCAGGACCGTGCGGAAGAGTGACCGGGGGGCAAAACTCCGGAACTCCGGCCGACCCCCGACCTCCCCGGACCCCCCAACCCCGGAGCCCCCCGCCTGCCCCTTCGGTTCCCTCCCTCGCCCCCTGGCAGGGGGGATGGATGGGCTGGGGAACAGCTGTCTCAGACCAGGGACAGACAGCTGCCTGGGCAGGAAGAAGGTGGGAGGGGGTGGGTCCAGCCCGGTGCCACCCTGTGCCCCCATCCTGGGCGACGCCAAGCCCGTGCCACCCCGTGCCCCCATCCTGGGCGACGAGCTGGGGAGGGCAGGACACTAGGAACAGTGCCAAACCCTTCAAGGGCGGGGAGGGGAGGAGACGATAGCCTGGGACTTATCAGGCTCCTTATGCCCCAAAGAGTGTCAACTCAATCAATCGATCAATCATGTTAGTTGAGCGTTTACTGTGTGCGGAGCTCTGTGCTTAAGTGCTTGGGAGAGCACAATACGCTGGAGTTGAAAGACACATTCCCTGCCCACAACGAGTTTACACACTAGAGGGGGAGACGGGCATTATTCATTCTTTCACTCAATCGTATGTATTGAGCGCTTACTGTGAGCAGGCCGCTGTTCTGAGCGCTTGGAAAGTTCAATTTGTCAACAGAGACAATCCCTACGCAGCAACGGGCTCACAGTCTACTATAACTAAATAAATAACGGGTTGGTACATAGGTGCTGTGGGCTGAGGGAGGGGTGAATAGAGGGTGCTAATCCAAAAGCAGGGGTGATGCAGAAGGGAGTGGGAAAAGATGAAGGAGATGCGCTATCAATAAGGCTTTTAATGCTTTCATTTGGATGGAGGAGCAGGGTGGGTTAGTACACCCTAATACACATCAATCCATCAATCAGGGGTGTTTGTTGAGTATTTCCTGTGCGCAGAGTGCTCTTTCCCTGACTGCCTCTCCTTTCTTTGTCATCTATGCACTTGGATCTCTCTACCCTTTAGGCACTTGGTCTCCTGGTATTGTGGAAGCAGCGTGGCTCAGTGGAAAGAGCCCACTTACTATGTGCAAAGCACTGTTCTAAGCACTGGGTGGGATACAAGGTGATTAGGTTGTCCCACGTGGGGCTCACAGCCTTAATCCCCATTTTACAGATGAGGGAACTGAGGCACAGAGAAGTTAAGTGACTTGCCCAAAGCCACACAGCTGACAGATGGTGGAGCCGGGATTAGAACCCATGGCCTCTGACTCCCAAGCCCGGGCTCTTTCCAATGAGCCATGCTACTTCTCCATACCATTATTATTATTATTATTATTATTATTATTATTACTATTCACCCTACCCTCAGTCCTACATCACTCATCTACCTATCTGTAATTTCTTTCTTTATATTCATGAGTCTCCCCAGGTAGACTCTATGCTCATTGGGGGCAGGAAACACGTCTACCAACTCTGTTGTATAACAGTTTAGAACAGTGCTCTGAATATAGTAAGTACTCAATAAGAATGAATACCACTGACTGGTGGATGGCAGGACATCCGGTATTGCAGAGTTTAATGTAACAAAGTTGGTAGACCAGTTCCCTGCACGAAAGTAGTTCGCAGGAGCTGATGGAGAGTGGTTTTCCAGTCTCTCGCTCCTCAATCCAACCATACAAGACCACACCCACTCACAACGAAGTGAAAAATGGATCTGAGAAGGGGAACAGCTAAACTGGTGGAAAGTTAGCGTAGGTAGAGGAGAAAGGGGGAGTGGGCAAAGAGGCTTTTAAAAAGAGGGGAAGTTCTGCCTTAAGTTTTACCCTACTTCCCCCCATTCCCAATCTAACTGTTGTGTACTCTGCCTCCAAAAATAGTAGGGGAGCAAGAGGGGGGCACCAGAAACTGTTTCAGGTGTTTCACTCTCCTCCCTATGCCCCTGATGGCAGCTGTCCAGAGTCCTGCTCACTGAGAGGTGTGAGATCCTGTAGAGTGCAGGACCCAGGTCAACTGGCCCTCCTCTAATGACCAACATGCCAGGGGCATTTAGCTGTCTTAATAATTATGGTATTAAGAACTTACTACATGTCAAACATTGTTCTGAGCCCTGGGATAAATACAAATTAATCAGGTTGGACACAAAAATTCCTCACTGTTGGCTTCAAAGCTCTCCATTCACCTTGCCCCTTCTTACCTCACCTCCACTCTCTCCTTCTACATCCCAGCCCACACACTCCGCTCCTCTGGTGCTAGCCTTCTCACTTTGCCTCGTTCTTACCTGTCCCAACATCGACCCCTGGCCCACATCCTACCTCTGGCCTGGAATGCCCTTCCTCCTCAAATCCACAAAACAATCACATTTTCCCACTTCAAAGCCCTACTGGAGGCTCACCTCCTCCAGGAAGCCTTCCCAGACTAAGCCCTCCTTTTCCTCTGCTCCCCCTCCCCATCGCCCTGACTCTCTCCCTTCGCTCTACCTCCCTCCCTGCCAGCACTTGTGTATATGTACATATTTGTAATTCTATTTATTTATATTAATGATGTGCATATATCTATAATTCTATTATATTGAATATTCTATTCTATTCTATTATTTATATTGATGCTATCGATGCCTGTTTACTTGTTTTGATGCCTGTCTAACCCCTTCTAGACTGTGAGCCCGCTGTGGGCAGGGATTGTCTCTGTTGCTGAATTGTACTTTCCAAGCGCTTAGTACAGTGCTCTGCATACAGTAAGTGCTCCATAAATACAATTGAATGAATGAATGGGGCTCACCATTAGGATAAGGGAGTAGGATTTAATCCCCATTTTATAGATGAGGTAACTGGGGCTCAGAGAAGTGAAAGTGACTTGGCCAAGGTCACACAGCAGGCAAGTGGCAGAGACAGGATTAGAACCCAAATCCTGACTCCCGGGCCGGAGTTCTTTTCACTTGGCCATGCTGCTGGACGTGATTTTCTCAGCACCCCTCAGCAAGTCGTTAGATGAGCTGGAAGCACACTCCCAGCACCGTGTTCTGCTACAGTTCCCAGATCTGTCATTCCCTGCCAAGAAGAATTAATGTTTACCTGAGAGGGAAGGGATGTGTGAAGGAATCAGTAATTTAGGGGGAATCTGAAGGTCAATGCCGAGGAGAAAGGGGTGTTTTGAAATTTTGTTGGAGAAGGAGATTGGTATGATGCAAGCAGGAAAATGGGATGTGAAATTTCAGAAAAACAGCAAAGGAACTTTGGATACATGCAAAAGCAAATGGATGTAGATTAGAAGAGGAAGTTGTGGTGGACTCAGAAAAGTTGACTTCATTTACTGAGTGCTGTTTTAGGATCTTGGACTGAAGAAGATTTATTGCTCCATTTTCTATTGTAGTTGGTGTATTAAATTTGAGAATTTTAAGACAGTAACTTCCTGGCCTAGAGACTATGACTATGTCACTTTTCTACAGTCCTGCTGGGGTTCTATTTAGCTGAGTTTCACTAAGCAACCAATCTATATGAAGAACAGGAAAGGGAAATTATATGTTTTCTTCCTACACAATAGTTACAGATAGACTCTTAAATCTCCCTCTTCCACTTGCTAGGATTTGAATAATATACATCCCAAAGTGACATATATCCCTTTTAAATAAAAAAATCAGCTACCCGATCCTATTCTTATTCTTGCTACACCTCTGGTGTATCGACATTCGTACTTAAAACAGTCTGGGAATACAGCAATTTTTTCAAAGTTCCAAAACTGAGCAGGAACTGGAGTATAAATCAACCTTCCAAATGCCCTTCTTCATTTGGGTCTATGGGGTAAAGGAGGTAAGAGACACTTAGAGATGAAAAGTAACATCTAGAGAGAGAGCTTATAAGTAGCTTTGGCATAGGAAGACACAAGAAGTAGATCAGATGCTGTCGGGTCAAATAGGAATCTCAGAAGGAAGTGCCTGAAAAGTCCAGGAACAAGGTTACGGCAGCATCGTTTTGAATGAAAGTGGAACATATGCAGGTCCCACAGGTACAGAATTCATGCTGCATGAGAAGTAGCATGGAGTAGTGGATAGAGCACCAACCTGGAGTCAGAAGGTCACGGGTTCTAATCCCAGCCCTGCCACTTATCTGCTGTGGAACCTTGGGCAAGTCACTTCACTTCTCTGGACCTCAGTTACCTCAACTGGAAAATGGGGATTGAGACTGTGTGCCCCCCCCCGGGACAGGGACTGTGTCCAACCGGATTTGCTTATATCCACCCCAGGGCTTAGTATAGTGCCTGGCCCACAGTAAGCGCTTAACAAATACCACAATAATTAATTCATCTCCTATTTGGTAGACCAGGGAAAACTAATCACACAAAGCATCCTTGAGACAAACCAAATACATGAACCTTGAGCAGGTCACAAGCTCCCAGCATGGGTGTCAACTCGGTAGGGAGAATTCGAGTGAGGGCAGGGAGGCAGAAACCAGAATCAGACATTTGGTCGCCCAAAGGCAGGGAAGAATTTGCCATCCCTTCCCATCAGTTAATCAATCATATTTACTGAGTGCTTACTATATGCAGGGCACTGTACTTACTAAGTGCTTGGGAGAGAACAATACAAGAGAGTTGGTAGACCTGCTCCCTGTTCTCAGTGACCTTCCATGAAATTGTTGTATTGTACTCTCCCAAGCACTTAGTACGGTGCTCTGCACACCGTAAGCTCTCAATGAATACAATTGAATGAATTATATGGGAATCCAATTGTATTCATTCATATTTATTGAGCGCTTACTGTGTGCAAAGCACTATATTCAGTGCTTAGAAATCCACCAGAAGCTAGAAGGTTTCTCTGGTGGGACCTCTAACCTTCTTTCCCTTTGCTCCAGGGGCACTGCAACCCCTCCCAGACTTATTAACACAGCGAGGCACTTCCACTTCAGGCTGCGAGCTTGCAAATGTTAAACGTCTGTGCCTAGGCCGCTACTCCCTCGCCCCCTCAGACATGCCAAGACCCTTCCTGAACTAGGCTGCCATCCCTTCTGTTGTTGCCCCCCTCCTATCCCATCTGAAACCGGCCTCCCAAGTTTCCAGCTGTGGGGTTGAAGCCGTTGGTTTTGCTCCCACTGCTCTTTGGACAAGGCTCCCTGCCTTGCCCTTCCCGGCCTACTCTGACAATCAGTCAATCAATCGATCGTATTCATTGAGTCCTTAGTATGTGCAGAGCACTGTACTAAGCAAGTGGGGTAGCACAATACAGCAGAATTAGCAAATACATTCCCTACCCACAACAAGCTTACAGTCCCGAGCTTATAAAACCTGGGAGCCTGACAGGTAAATCAAAACATATAATGGTATTCTGTGATTGTAACAGCGATGGTGAAAATTCGCCTATAGGTGTTGGTTTCTGTTGAGTCATATCCACTAAGGGTAATAATCATAATAATTGTAATCAATCTATCACATTTGTTGAGCACTTACTATGAGCAGAGCATTGTAAGTTTATTGTGGGCAGGGAATGTATCTATTTATTGTTATATTGTACTCTCCCAAGCGCTTAATATAGTCCTCTGTACACAGTGAGTGCTCAGTGAATACAATTGAATTGTATTCATTCATTCATTCAATCGCATTTATTGAGCTCTTCCTGTGTGCAGAGCACTGTACTAAGCGGTTGGGAAGTACAAGTTGGCAACATATAGAGACAGTCCCTACCCAACAACGGGCCTTGGAAAAGTACACTATAACAGGGTTGGTAGGCATTCCCTGCCCACAGTGAGTTTACAGTCTAGAGAATGAACCTATTACAATGATGGCATTTATTAAGCACTCATCATGTCCCAAAGCACTGAGCTAAGTGCTAGAACAGATACAAAATCATCACATTGGACGTCATCCTGCTCCATTCAAGGCTTACAGTCTAAGAAAGAGGTTTACAGATGAGGAAACCCCATTTTACAGATGATGAAATTGAGGCACATGGAAAGTTAAGTGACTTGCCCAAATAGTAAAAACAAGTAGCAGTAGTAATAATAGTAATAATAATGGTTGGCATATTTGTTAAATACTTACTATTGTGCCAAGCACTTTATTAAGTGCTGGAGTAGACACACCATAAACAGATTGGATACAGTTCTTGTCCCACATGGGTTTCAGAGTCTAAGTCGAGGGAGAACAGGGAGGAGAACTGGAACTAAGTTCTCAAACTTGGGTTCTAATTAGGACCTGGGTTCTAATCCTGCTTTTACCCCTTGCCTGCTGTGTGACCTTGAGCAAGTTACTTAACTTCTTTGTGCCTCTGTTTCCTCAACAGTAAAATGGGGATTCTAAACCTGCTCTCCTTCCCACTTAGACAGTGAGCCCCGTGTGCGACAGGGACTTTGTCCAATTTGGTTAATTTGTATCTATCCCAAGCTTAGAACAGTGCTTGGCACATAGTAAGCACTTAACAAGTACCACAAAAAAAAACAAAACTAAAATCCAGGTCTAATAATAATAATAATAATAACAATGGCATTTGTTAAGTGCTTCCTATGTGCTAGGCACTGTACTAAGCTTTGGGGTGGATACAAGTAAACTGTGTTGGACACTGTCCCTGTCCCACATGGGGCTCACAGTCTCAATTCCCATTTTCCAGATGAGGTAACTGAGGTCCAGAGAAGTGAAGTGACTTGCCCAAGGTCACACAGCAGACAAATGGCGGAGCCGGAATTAGAATCCGGAACCTTCTGACTCCCAAACCCATGCTCTATCCATTACGCCATGCTGCTTCGGCCTCCCAGTCCAGTGCTTTTTCCACTAGGCCGTACTCGATGCTACATATCTAACACAGAAAATAATAAGCTAACCTCTGTCATAGTCCAGGAGCGTGGCTCAGTGGAAAGAGCCCGGGCTTTGGAGTCGGAGGTCATGGGTTCAAATCCCGGCTCTGCCACTTGTCAGCTGTGTGACTTTGGGCAAGTCACTTCACTCCTCTGGGCCTCAGTTATCTCATCTGTAGAATGGGGATTAAGACTGTGAGCCCCATGTGGGACAACCTGGTCACCTTGTAACCTCCCCAGCGCTTAGAACAGTGCTTTGCACATAGTAAGCGCTTAATAAATATTATTTTAAAAAAAAGTCTTCCGGGGTCAGGGAGAGGGAGAGTGCCATCTAAAAAAAGCCCAAAGATAGTAGGAGAGCTCAGACTAGAGAAGCAGCATGGCCCGGTGAAAAGATCACGGACTTTGGAGTCAGAGGTCATGGGTTAAAATCTCGGCTCTGCCAATTGTCAGCTGTGTGACTTTGGGCAAGTCACTTCACTTCTCTGTGCCTCAGTTACTTCATCTGTAAAATGGAAATTAAGACTGTGAGCCCCCCGTGGGACAACGTGATCACCTGGTAACCTCCCCAGTGCTTTGCACATAGTAAGCGCTTAATAAATGCCATCATTATTATTCATCCTAAAGGGAGATACAGAATCCTACTTGCAGGTACCTCAAGTCTTCTTTACATTACACTGAGAAGCACAGTGGTTTGGAGGAAAGACTGTGGGCCTGGGAGTCAAAGGACCTGGGTTCTAATCCTGCTCTGCCACTTACCTGCTGTATGACCTTGGACAAGTCCCTTAATTTCTCTGAGCCTCAGTTCCCTCATCTGCAAAATGAGGATTCAATACCTGTTCTCCCTCCTAGACTGACTGCGAGCCCCCTCTGGGACTTGTTTCTACCCCAGTGCTTAGCATATAGTAAGCACTTAAATACCATGATTATTGTTATTACTAGTAATATCCTCAATTCTTTCAAGTTCATTTTTACTAGCCACTTCAATTAAGGAAAATGGGCTCTTCTGATGATCATTTCCATTAACAGAAGAAGTCAAGCTGCTTTTTGAACAGCTCTGATAGAAAACTAGAGGAAAATCTCATTTTACTCAACCCAGAATTCTAATCCAGAAATTGTAATTGTTCAGATCAGTACTAATTCTGTTCTGACTATTTTTGTTATAAGAAGGCAAACTTTAATTTAAAGAAGAACGTGCCCGCACTCAGGTAAACTATAAACAGGGAGGGGATATGCAAGGAAGAGGATTATGCAGTCGAAAGACTGCAACTTCAGGTACCCTAGGCAGATTTAAAAGACAAGGAGAGAAAGACAGAGAAAGAGAAAGACGGAGAGAGAGAGACAGAGACAGACAGAGAGAGCAGTATATTCACTAGGAATAAGCCTAAATTTACACACACAAACCCTCACTCATGGTCCTATATTAAAATTTAATATTAAAAATTATTTGCACAATGAACATTTCATTAATTCAGAATGCTCTTCCCCTTAAATAAATCAAAATTTGGAAAGTTTTATTGTCTTTTTTTTCCTGTTGCCCTCATTTCTTGTCAGAGCCTAAAGGCAGGGGTTGTGTCACATCTGGTGTAGTTTCTCAAGGCCTTAATCAAGTGGTGTGTACACAGTAAGCACTCAAATATATTATTGATTTCCACTCCTCACTTCCCTTGTAACAAATTCTTCATGATTTTGGATGCTTTCTATCATGGAAAGATAATTATCAGCCTTTCTGGATTGAAGTCAGTATCAGTTAATTGTATTTATTGAGCAATTACTGTGTGCAGAGCACTGTACTATGCGCTTGGGAGAGTACAACACAACAATGTAACAGGCACATTCCCTACCCAAGAGTCCAATCTTTTTTGTCTACCCTCATAGGGATGCTGCTCTACCCCACATTCACTTTGGTTGTTCCTCATAGTATCTCCAGCTCTATTATGTCAATCTAGAACACAGCAACCAAAACTGCTGGAAGTAAAGTGCAAATGTCCCATGGTTTTATATAAATATTAAAACTATGCTGTTTAGATTTATGCCTTTCCAGGTGATGATCAATATCCTGGTTTTCTAGCTGGTTCACATATTGGAAAACTGACTTGAAAGAATTGTCAATAAGACTCAAATTCTCTTTCCTGAGTCATCAATCACTGGTATTTATTAAGTGCTTGCTATGTGTACAGCACTGTATTAAGTGCTTGGGAGCATACGATACAATGGAATTAGCAGATATGTTCCCTGCCCATAAGGAGTTTACAGTCTAGAGGGGGAAACAGTCGTTAACATAAACGATTTATTATATATAATTTAAAGGTATGTACATAAGTGCTTTAGGGTTGAGAGTGGGGCGAATATCAAGTGTCCAAAGATCACAGATCCAAGTGCACAGAAAATATTTTTCTATTTTCCAACTTCTTGATTTTTCTCTCTTGCATCTTTCCAACTTTTTCCTCTAATTTTGTATGTCAGTAATTGACTTGATGTAATTATTTCTCTACTGGTGAATTTAGTTTCCCTGTGAGTGGCCAAATAAGGTGAAAATGTTTTGCCTCTTTTCTACCCCTGGAAAAGGTAGAGGTTAAACTCAATCTAATTGCAGAATAGAATTCTACCCAAATTTTTTGATGGTTGATTATCAGTCTTTTAGGGAAGCGTTGAAGTATTTTGTTGCTTTACCACTATTCCCTGTAAGTATTAAGCATGGCCCAATGGATAGAGCATAAGACAAGTAGCCAGAAGACTTGGATTTCATTCATTCAATCGTATTTATCGGGTGCTTATCATGTGCAGAGCGCTGTACTAAGCACTTGGGAGAGTGCAATACAACAGTAAACACATTCCCTGCCCACAACGAACTTATAGTCTAGAGGAGCTTCTGGTCTAACGGGGATTTGAGTCCTAGTTCTTCCACTGGCATACTGTGTGACCTTGGGCAAGTCCCTTAACCTCTTTGGACCTGAATTTTCTCATTGCAAAATGGAGACAGAATAGATCATGAGCACCTTGGATTTTTTCTTAAGGATGTTTGAGGTAGATTACAAGTTAATTAGGTTGGACACAGTCCACAACCCACATGGGGCTCACAGTCTTAATCCCCATTTTACAGATGAGGGAACTGAGGCACAGAGATGTGAAGTGCTTGTCCAAGGTTACACAGCAGACAAGTGGAGGAGCCTGGATTAGAACCCATGCCTTTCTTACTCCCAGGCCCATGCTGTATCCACTAGACCACACTGCTTCTCAAAACCCCATGTGGTTCTCATAACTTTGTATCTACATCCGTGCTTAGCATGTTGTAAGCATTTAATAGATTCCATAATTATAATGAGACAAATAATTAGTTGTATGCATTTTGACTGCCATTCACTTAAAATATTATTGATTGGTTAATTCAGAAAACAAGATTCTAGAAAGGTGATTCTCAAACTTTTCCATCCTTTGACTAAATATTCCCAATTCCTCACTCCTCCTTCCTCCCACCCAAGAAGTGTGGTAAAACGCCCATGTAATTAAGAAGGAAAGTAGCAGGTCTGTTGGCTTGGCCCAGGAGACCCTAGAGAAGTAGCGTGGCTCAGTGGAAAGAGCACGGGCTTTGGAGTCAGAGGTCATGGGTTCAAATCCCAGCTCTGCCACTTGTCAGCTGTGTGACTTTGGGCGAGTCATTTAACTTCTCTGTGCCTCAGTTACCTCATCTGTCAAATGGGGATTAAGACTGTGAGCCCCCCCGTGGGACAACCTGATCACCTGGTAACCTCCCCAGTGCTTAGAACGGTGCTTTGCACTTAGTAAGCGCTAAATAAATGCCATCATTATTATTATTAAGGGAATGAGGTGTTAATGATGTTAATGGAGAAGTTAATTAGAAAACAGTAGATTGACAAAAGGACAGGTAGGCAAGGGTGCAGATATTTGGGCTAAGAAAAGATGGCTTGAAAGGAGGCAGTTTTCATGAACTGTGGTGGCCAGTTAAGGAAACTGTGGGTCTGTTAAGGAGAGACATTTGATCTGGGCTTTCAAGTTACGCAGTGCACAACCAACCAGAAATCTAACTATATGACAATAACCATATATTAATAAATACCTCCTGTTATTACGTGAATTCATTACGCCTGCTTTACTTGAACAACGTGGGCCACAGGCATGCTATCTAATCAATCTCATGTCCTGCAAGTTCAGCTCAACGTGCCTTTCGGATGCTTCCAACGCTTTATGGGGGGCTTTACTGATCAATCAATCAGTGGTATTTATTGAGCACTTACTGTGTGTAGAGCACTACAATAAGAGTTTGAGAGAGTACAACACAATAGAGTTGGTAGACATGATTTTTGCCCTTAAGGAGCACCATGCCAGAGAGGAGCGGCTTGGCCTAATAGAAAGGCCAAAAGTCAGAAGACTGTGTTTTGGTCCCAGCTCTGCCATGATACCTCAGTTTCCATGCCATTTAGATTCTGAGCCCCATGTGGGACAGGGATTGTATCTGATTTATCTTCCATCTATACCAATGTTCAGAAAATTGTTAGTGCTTAATGCTATAATTAGGACTATTAAATACAGCTTAAGTCATGCTCCATTAAAATAGCTTAATCTGAGGTCAGAAATTGGGTTGGTGAATTAGGAACCAAGAACAGGGAATAGGGCTGCCCAGGGGTGGAAGAGATTGGTGCCTCTGGAGACTGTGAGCCCACTGTTGGGTAGGGATTGTCTCTATATGTTGCCAACTTGTACTTCCCAAGTGCTTAGTACAGTGCTCTGCACACAGTAAGCGCTCAATAAATATGATTGATTGATTGATTGATTGATTGAAGATGGGAGGAGGAGAGAGAGAGAATGGTGGATTAGTAGGGAACAAAAATAGGGCCCCAGTAGCAACAGCTTACCTACCAAGAAGAGTCTGTCTTGTCTTTTGAAATTTCAGACTGCTAGTCTAAGTCAAAAAGTACAGGTTTCTTTTTATATTACTCAAAAAAAGAGTATCTGTGATATGTGAGATTCTGCCTATTAGAGAGGAAAATGCTTTCCCTTTCCCTCCTTGTAATCCATCAACTGACTCCAAGACTCCAGTTCCCAAGGGGAGTGTCCCAGATCAGCATCGACACAATGTCCTGAGTGCGGGGTTCGGAATGGCATCTCCAAATTAACTTCCAAACGTCCTAAGTGGGGAGAAAGAGAAAAAGCTGCAGATGGACCCTGGAGGAATCCTCAAGAGAACACTATTCCTTGAGCAATGCCAAATACTGGGTCACAACTATGTTCTATCCAGCCCAGGATTCTGTCTATGACCCTGGTGAGAGGATGTTGGAGGAACTTAGTGATGGTCGTCGTTCTGGACATCCGTCCTCCTGGATAGGAGGCATAAATACACTTGTCCTTCTCATTCAGAGAAGAAACTGGTGATGGTGGAAGTTCACTTACAAGTTCATGTGTGGCCAGAAAAGGCCAATGCAGTTCCACAATCCCAGCCACATTTGAAAAACAATTTCCTCTCCCCCTCCTCCCCCTCCCCATCCCCCCCGCCTTATCTCCTTCCCCTCCCCACAGCATCTGTATATATATTTGTACGTATTTATTACTCTATTTTATTTGTACATGTTTATTCTATTTATTTTATTTTGTTAATATGTTTTGTTTTGTTGTCTGCCTCCCCCTTCTAGACTGTGAGCCCACTGTTGGGTAGGGACCGTCTCTATATGTTGCCAACTTGTACTTCCCAAGCGCTTAGTCCAGTGCTCTGCACACAGTAAGCGCTTAATAAATACGATTGAATGAATGAATGAACAGCCAAAGATGATGAGGTCCTATTTCCATTCCCTACTAATGGGTGCTACCATGTAACCCCACCTAGAAGCAGCGTGGCTTGGTGGATAGAACCACATGCCTGGGAGTCAGAAGGACCTGGGTTCTAATTCTGGCTCTGCCACTTGTCTGCTGTGTGACCTTGAGCAAGTTACTTCACTTCTCTGGGCCTCTTACCTCTTCTGTAAAATGGGCATTAAGAGTCGGGGTCCCACGTGGGACAGGGACTGTGTCCAACCTGCTTAACTTGTATCTACCCCAGTGCTTAGAACATCATCATCATCAATCGTATATATTGAGCGCTTACTGTGTGCAGAGCACTGTACTAAGCGCTTGGGAAGTACAAGTTGGCAACATATAGAGACAGTCCCTACCCAATAGTGGGCTCACAGTCTAAAAGAACAGTGCTTGGCGTAGAGTAAGTGCTTAACAAGTACCACTATTATATTTGGGTGTGGGTTTTTTGAGATACATACCTTGATATGATACTGTTCTTATGTAAAATAATAATAATAATGGCATTTATTAAGCGCTTACTATGTGCAAAGCACTGTTCTAAGCGCCGGGGAGGTTACAAGGTGATCACGTTGTCCCACGGGGGGTTCACAATTTTAATCCCCATTTTACAGATCAGGTAACTGAGGCACAGAGAAGTTAAGTGACTTACCCAAAGTCACACAGCTGACAATTGGTGGAGCCGGGATTTGAACCCATGACCTCTGACTCCAAAGCCCGGGCTCTTTCCGCTGAGCCACGCTGCTTCTCTACATGCCTTAAAACTCATGACATGCCACTGACTTCAGGTAAGGATTTTCTTCATAAAATGCTTTTTTCCTACTGAAGCCACAATCAGCAGGAGTCCTTCAGTATATCTTAATTGCTAGTTGCCTAAGGAGATTAACTTCAGCAGAGTTATTTTTAGATTTTGTAAATCGAACCACATGATAATTATTGCACACATCATCTTAGTTTAAGTCCTTTCTCCTCAAAGGAATCGTAAATGCTTTCTTCAGGACAAAATAATAATGGTACTTATTAAGTGCTTACTATGTGCCAAGCATGGTACTAAGCACTGGTGTAGATACAAGCGAATCAAGTTGGATATAGTCCCTGTCCGGCACAGGACTCACAGTCTAAGAGTGAGGGAGAACAGGGATTGAATCCCCATTTTACAGATGAGGAAATTAAGGCACAGAAAAGTTAAGTGCACAGAGAAGCTAAGCCTAAAGTCACAGCAGATTAAGTGGCACAGCTGGAATAATAATAATAATGGCATCTGTTAAGCACTTACTATGTGCCAAGCACTGTTCTAAGCACTGGGGAGATACAAGGTAATCAGGTTGTCCCACATGGGGCTCAGTCTCAATCCCCATTTTACAGATGAGGTAACTGAGGCACAGAGAAATTAAGTGACTTGCTCAAAGTCACACAGCTGACAAGTGGCGGGGCCGGAATTAGAACCCAGGTCCTCTGATTCCCAGGCCCATGATCCTTCTACTAGGCCAGGCTGTTTCTCATGGAAATACTAAGAAGAAATTTGGTCTTAGCATCTGGAAGAATAGTTATGTTTTCCAAAGGAACCAGAAGGAACTCTAAAATTTTGAAATAACCCATCTATAGTGCCTTTCTTATTCAGTCCTGAGGTATTTAATTGAAACAAGCTTTTAACCTAATGGGTAAGCATTCTTGTTCGACAGACTCATCTAATAATTTCTTCTGTTCTTGGAATACAAAAAGTTATAGTGCAATACTGGCCTTAAAATCTTCAGTGATTTAGCCCAGTTTTCAATTTTCAAAGTGACAGGACTGGCAAGTCCATTCCACAGCAGATCATGCAGTTAGTCTGGGTCTGTATTAGCAAAGCGATGATCTGAATAATGTGGGCTATAGAACAACTGCTCAGGGCAAAATTTAGCTTTGAGCCTAAATTAAAGGCATCATCGCCTCAGTTCTCCGCTTTGCTAATGCAAATATGGCCTTGGGATGTTTTCCCAACAATCACCCTGAATTTAACATTTTCTCTCATTTCAAAAATTTCACATTTTATTTTTGTTTTTTCTGATTCATACTCACCAATATCCACAAGGCAAGTGTTTCTGTGGTAATATTATTCCTTTCAGGACTGTTTCTACAGGGCAGAGCCAATTGGTTGGAGTGGGCGAGAGAGGTTTAATGAGTAAAGAGCCCCTGTACTTTCTGGCCAGCCAGACCCCGGAAAATACCTTCCAGATGGGTCACTGGGGAAAGGACAGGACTGAGCCCAAGCCCAAATCACTGGCACACCCCTGCTCCATCCACCCTCTCACCTTATCATCCTGTACAATGGTAGGTGCAAATTCCTTGTAAGCAGGGAATGCATCTACCAATTCTGTTGCATTCTCCCAAGCGCTTAGTACAGTGTTCTGCACACAGTAAGCATTCAATAAATAACACTGATCGATTGATCATAATCATTGGAAAAGGCAGGGACCCCCGTGGCTTAGGGCCTGGGACTACCCAACTCCTGTTGGAAGGGGTGAGAAGACAGTAGTGGAGATGCCAATTCAGTGGGGGAGGGAAGCTTAAGGAGCAGAAGTTCCACATATAATAATAATAATGATGACATTTATTAAGCGCTTACTATGTGCAAAGCACTGTTCTAAGCGCTGGGGAGGTTACAAGGTGATCAGGTTGTCCCACGGGGGGGCTCACAGTCTTCATCCCCATTTTCCAGATGAGGGAACTGAGGCCCAGAGAAGTGAAGTGGCTTGCCCAAAGTCACACAGCTGACAAGTGGCGGAGCCAGGATTTGAACCCATGACCTCTGACTCCCAACTATGCAGCTGCATAGTGGATGGAGCTTGGGCCTGGAAATCAGAAGGTCAGGGGTTCTAATCCCAGCACTACCACTTGTCTGCTGTGTGACCTTGGGCAAGTCACTTCACTTGTCTATGCCTTAGATCCCTCATCTGTAAAATGGGGATTAAGAGTGTGAACTGTAAGTGGGACAGGGACTGTGTCCAACCCGATTATCTTCGCCCTCTAGACTGTGAGCTCTTTGAGGGCAGGGATTGTCTCCATTGCCACATTGTACTTCCCCAAGCGCTTAGTATAGTGCTTTGCACACAATAGGTGCTCAATAAACATGATTGGATTGAACTGAATTGAATGAACTGTTCTCCTACCCCTGCTGCCCCCATGATTGCATGTGCATAGTCTCATTCATTCAATTCAATCATATTTATTGAGCACTTACTGCATGCAGAGCACTGTATTAAGCGCTTGGGAAGTACACTTCAGCAACAAAACCTGCTGAAAAACTGCTTCTTTGGGGTTAGAGACTGAATCGTAGTCAATCAATCGTATCAACCGAGTGCCTTCTGTGTGCAGAACATTGTACACAGTACAGGAAACCCTTGGGCCTATGTTAGGGGTAGCTGATTCCTTTCTAGTGTTTGCCAATGATGCAAATGGATAAATACGCACTTAACATCAGAACTCCTTGTTGGCATTCATAACAACATCAAAGCAACTTGACTAACTTTAAGGTATTGAATGCCAAAGCCATCTAAAATGTAACATACCCAAATTTTGAGTTTTGAGGTGAGGATAAGTGGTAAGCAGAGAAAATTAGACTTTCTTAAAAAATGGTATTTTTAAGCACTTACTATGTACCAGGCATTGTACTAAGAACTGGGGTAGATACAAGATAGTCAAGTTGGACACAGTCCATGTCAGACATGGGGCTCACAGTCTTAATCCCCATTTTATAGATGATGTAACTGAAGCAGGGAGAAGTTAAGTGACTTGCCCAAGGTCACGCAGCAGACAAGTAGAGAGAAAGGAAATTCCCCACCACCGCTACCAAAAAATGTTTACGAGATGCTTTAAAAGTGCACAAATCTTCCAAACTACATGTAGAGTCTCTTGATCACAGTGGTGATAATTGAGAATTCATTACACAGATACATGCTAAATCAAATAAATTGGCCTGCAAAATTAGGAAGAATTTCCCGTTACCTTAAAGCTTTAGTGCCCAAAGAGCCTTAAAAATAACACTTTTTAAAAACTGAATTTTAAGGGGGTTTAGGGGATGGATAACCAAATTTTAAAAACATGATTTATGGGACAAAATTGAGTTCCATCATGTAAAAAACCTAAAAATCCAGACACAACTCCCAAAACCAAAAATAATTTAAAAACCCTCAAAACATAAGTTGTTTTTGTTATCGACTATTCCTATTCCTCACACATCCTGTTGTCAAGCCCTGCATACAATGGAGTCGGTTATGCTAAGTCTTTAGGGAAAATGCAGTCAATGCCGCTTCTGCTGGAGTACGTGGCTACAGTACTGAGTGGACAACAGTTTTTGTTTTGATTGACTTATTTGCTTGTTTAATGGTATTTGTTAAGCACTTACTATGTGTCAAGCACTGTTCTAAGTTCCGGAGTAGATACAAATCAATCAGGCGTGATACAGTCCCTGTCACACATAGGGCTGGAATTAGCATTTTGCAGTTAAGGAAACTGAGGCACAGAGAAGTACTTGTACATATCTATTCTATTTATTTTATTTTGTTAGTATGTTTGGTTTTGTTCTCTGTCTCCCCCTTTTAGACTGTGAGCCCACTGTTGGGTAGGGACTGTCTCTATATGTTGCCAACTTGTACTTCCCAAGGGCTTAGTACAGTGCTCTGCACACAGTAAGCGCTCAATAAATACGATTGATTGATTGATTGAGTGACTTGCCCAAGTTCACACAGCAGGCAAATGAAAGATCTGGGTTAAGAACTCAGGTCTTTGGGCTCCCAGGCCTGTGCTTTCTGTATCCTGTTCTCTACAGAGGCCTAGGAAGAACTCTTATTCCAGCATTCACTGAATTTTATGATTTCTTAGAAACTTAACAAGAAACTTGGAAGAGTGTGAAATAAAATAGGACATTTGAATCAATCTTCATTCTCAAGTACATCCCCTTTTCTTCTTCTCTCATTCCCTTCAGCGTCACCCTGACTTGCTCCCTTTATTCATCCCCCTTCCAGCCCCACAGCACTTATGATCATGTCTGTAATTTATTTATATTAATTGTCTTTCTCCCCCTCTAGACTGTAAACTCATTATAAGGGAATGTGTCCATTTGTTATATTTTTGTCTCCCAAGTGCCTAGTACAGCGCACTGCACACAGTAAGCGCTCAAATACAATCGAATGAATGTTGCCAGGTTTCTTTTATTAATTTTATTTTTAAAAACACATGCAATATAATGAGTGTTTACACTAGTTGTACACTTCATTACCAATACGTTATTATTATTACTGTTACTAGAAAGAATGAAGGCTCCTTTCCTTCAAGCAAATCTGTTAGTGAACTAGCCTGATTGTCTGCAAACCCCAAGATCTTCTGGGACAGAGATTTCATGATCGATCTTGTCAGTCTCTTACAGTTTTCAAAAAAGCCAGTTTTAGGGGAAGTTGAAGAGGGAGGTTAACGGGGGCCATGATTCCCAGACCTTGGAGACAATTTAGGGTCATTTTTCTGGGCTAGGTCCTTCCTTAAAACCAACCCTTCTTTTCTCTAGTTTTAAAGCATGCCCACATATTTAACTAGTTTTCTTGTTCTGTTTCTCTGCTCTAAATATTTTTTTTCCCACTGGAATACATAACTTCCAATGAGTAGACCAAAATGGGCACAAATAAAGGAAGTCATGTTTTTGTCAATATATCCCTGTGTGAGTATTTTTATGTCAGCACCCCAAACCTGACAGTCAATTTCTGATCCATCATGCTTCTCAGCAGCAATACTTATATATGGCCAGTTATTCCCCATATTTTATCTACCTCTGTCAACTATGGATTAGTTTTACCTGCCCCCAGTTTATTAAGGTTTTAAGATTGCTTGCTGATGAGGTGTCTGGCCACAACAAAATTGGGACCGGCTTGTCATATCCTTTCCCTATGACACCCAAAATAAATCAGGGCTTTATAAATAGAAAAGTCTTGGACCTAATATTCTAGGAAGCTATGCTCAAGAACCCAACAAGGAACCTGGAAGCTAATGTGGAAATATAATTATAAATACAATTCTGATCCTTCGAGAAGCTCTTTCCAATTCTACAGGCTGACCACGTCATCAAAATTCCTTTTTCTTTTATTTTTTTTATGGCATTTGTTAACCACTTACTACATGCTAGGCACTGGTCTAAGTGCTGGGGTAGATATGAGCTAATCAGGTTGGACACAGTCCCTGTCCCAAATGGGGCTCACAGTCTTAATACCCATTTTACAGTTGAGGTCACTGAGGCACAATGAAGTGAAGTGCCCAAAGTCACATAGCAGACAAATGGAGGAGCCAGAATTAGAATGCAGGTCCTTTTGACTCCCAGGACCATGCTCCAACAACTAGGCCACACTAATTCAAGTCTTTCAAATAGTCACTCATTCAGAAGCTCCTATTTACTGATGACTGTGTTCTGGAAATAATCAATAGCATTTACTTTGTACTTTGTACTTTTTACTTTGTACTTTGTACTTTGTTATTACATGAAGGGCTTGGAAGGGTACAGAATTAATAAACATAATCCCTGCCCTCAAGGGGCTTACAATCTAGCAGGGGAGACATACAGTAAAGGCAGAGAAGCAGCGTGGCTCAACGGAAAGAGTACGGGCTGTTCAAATCCTGGCTCCGCCAATTGTCAGCTGTGTGACTTTGGGCAAGTCACTTCACTTCTCTGTGCCTCAGTTACCTCATCTGTAAAATGGGGGTGAAGACAGTGAGCCCCACGTGGGACAATCTGATCACCTTGTATCCTCCCCAGTGCTTAGAACAGGGCTTTGTACATAGTAAGCACTTAACAAATGCCATTATTAGTTTATTATTATAATGAACTATTATATTATAATAAACTAATAACAATAATAAAGTAAATTACTGGTGGGAGGAAATAATGTATATTTGTTTGCCTATTATAAAGATATGTGCATACAAGAAGACTTGCAAATGGTTATGAAGTACTACTCTCAGAATGAGTGAAGTACTATGGGTTGACACAGTTAATCTGAAGAAAATGAAGATATGTCAGTCCACACTAGTGAACCCTATACACACTCAAAGATCAAAATCAGCACAGGGTTGATCGCAATTGCTGAAGTAAATTACTTGAGTAGCACAATGTCCAATGATGAAACGATAAATAAGGAGGTGAGCCAAACGCAAGTCTAGTGTGTTCTGTGAGAAACTCAAAGACAGAGCGCAGTACCAATGTGGCATTAAGATTCAAATCAAACTAAAAAGTACTCCAGACGATTAGATTACCCAACCTGCTCTTCAGCTCTGAGCCCAGGGGCCTATCCCGGAAAAATGCAGCATTTGTTCAATACTTACCTGGACCCACATGGGGATCACAACCTAAGCAGAGGGAGAACAGGTACTGAATCCCCATTTTGTAGATGAAGGAAGTTATGTGACTTGCCCAAGATCAAACAGCAGACAACTGGCCGAGTGGGGATTAGAACCCAGGTCCTTTGACTTCGAGGCCCCTGCTCTTTCCACGAGACCACACTGCTTCTCAAATGTTATGTTCAACTTCTGGAGCAGTTTCCACCAACGCCATCCATGAGAAATACTTACTTTTAGACTGTGAGCCTTTTAGACTGTGAGCCCACTGTTGGGTACGGACTGTCTCTATATGTTGCCAACTTGTACTTCCCAAGTGCTTAGTACAGTGCTCTGCACAAAGCAAGCGCTCAATAAATATGATTGATTGATTGATTACCATCGAGTAGCAACACAAGATCACAGTCCTTCAACATAAACTACCAGCATCAAATTACACTTTCGCTGGTTAGGTTATTTGAGGAGATGCAGTGATCTTTTCAACCACATCTGAGCACACTGCTAACTCATTCATTCATTCATTCAATCGTATTTATTGAGCGCTTACTGTGTGCAAAGTAATGTACTAAGCCCTTGGGAGGTACAAGTTGGCAACATATAGAGACGGTCCCTACCCAACAGCAACTCAAAGAACAGTTATATAGTTTGTATAGTGATCTAAAGTACACTATCTTGAATTTGTACCTATTGAACATTTTTGTTATTGGTGACCTATTCCTTACTTTTTCCAGGATATTTTACTGTCTCTATATGTTGCCAGCTTGTACTTCCCAAGCGCTTAGTACAGTGCTCTGCACACAGTAAGTGCTCAATAAATATGATTGATTGATTGATTGATTCTGAGGTGTTCACAACTCCACCCAATGTAGAGTCACATAACCTGCAAATTAAACATGCTCTTAATTACGTCATCAAAATCCATCGTCCTCGAGAAAGGACACTTTTCCTTTCGGCTCTTTAGTTTTACATTCCTCGCTCTTAGGGCCGTTTCTATAAATCTCCAATAGACATTACAGAGCTTTATTGCATTTCATATATAGGAAGCTATTGCTATGATTACAGCAAATAGCATGTTTCTTGTGGTTATTATCCTCAGTGCAGTTGAATGAGTCATTGACCCATTTATCTACTTCCCTGGGCCATAAAACGCCTTCGGAAGATGGTGAGCTAGATGGGCGTGTGGGTAGCAGTGGGCTGCAGGGAGGAAGAAATAACACTGGGGAAATACAGTGTACAAAATAGAATCATTTCACATAAAATTCCTCATTATTACGAGAAATAAATTTCATCTTCCTTCCACATGATTTAGAGTTACACAGTTTGGGGTTACAGTCAGTTCTGCTCTAATGAATGTTTTCATTGCACAATTTGGATAAAATATGATTGAATAATTAGATAGCATTCTTCCCACAGCACAGGTCTGTTTCAGCATAATGCTATTATGGGCCAGGCAGAAAGCTTCCCGGGCTTAAAGTTGACCCATACCTTCAATTTTCTCCTCCGAGCCCCTACTGTCTGCAGTTCAGGCTAGGAAGGAAATGGAAATTCTGAACTGAGCCCCTCAATAACGCAGCCAGGCTTGAACCTGGAAGTGTGTATAGGTGTAAGATCTTTTTTATTGTTGTAAATGGGCTACTTTTGACCAGGTAAAATGGGGGTGGCCTAGTGGAAAGGGCACAGGACTGGAAGTCAAGAGACCCAGGTTCTAATCCTACTCTTCCACCTGCCTGCTGGACAACCTTGGGTAGGTCCCTTAATTTCTCTGGGCCTCAGTTTCCATATCTTTAAAGTGGGGATTTAATACCTGTTCTCCCTTCCCATTAAACTGTGTCCCAAATGATTATTGATTTTCTACCCCATACCGAATATATAATGAGAGAAGCCGGATTGGATGAAGACGAATGGGGAGTAAAGACTGGAGGAAGGAATATAAACAACCTTCATTATGCTGATGATATTGATGATCAATCAATCAATCAATCATATTTATTGAGGGCTTACTGTGTGCAGAGCACTGTACTAAGCGCTTGGGAAGTACAAGTCGGCAACATATAGAGACGGTCCCTACCCAACAGTGGGCTCACAGTCTAGATACTACTAGATGATACTACTCTACTAGCAGAAAGAAGATTTGTAGGGCTTATTATTAAAAGTTAAGGAACAGAGCAAAAAGATGGGCCTACATTTGAATGTCAAGACAACAAAGATCACACATTTGCAGTGGATGGAGAGAAGATGGAAATTGCAGAGAGTTTTTCTCTCCTGGGACCGGTAATAATAAAGGAGCTAGTAGTCAAGAAATACACAGAAGATTGATGTTACGAAGACTTGCTATGAAGAGCCTGGAAAAAGCTATGAAATGTGCCGATGAAACAATTGCCACAAAAATACAAATTGTTGATTCTATGGTGTTTCCAGTTACAGTGTATGAATCTGAAAGCTAGACAGTGAAACAGCAGGATAGACAGAACAACGATTCTTTTGAAATGTGGTGTTGGAGAAGGCTTTTGTGAATACCAAGGACTGCCCAAGAAACAAACAGATGGATTTTGGAGCAAATTTAGCCAAAGTAGTATTTGGAAGGCCAGATGACTCGACACAGATTAGCATATTTTGGACACATAATCAGAAGGATTAATTCCCTGGAGAAGACACTAATGCTAAGAAAAGTCCAGGGAAAACATGGAAGAGGCAGACCAGCAGCTAGATGGATAGAGACCATAATAACGATAATGGAAGAACCGTTAGAAAGGTTGCGGATTATGGCAGAGGACAGGACGTTCTGGAGAAAGTACATGCATGGAGTCGCTATGAATCGTTAACAACTCGACGGCACTTAATAATAATAATAACGACCCCAGGGTTTAGCACATTGCAAGTGTGTAACAAATACCACAGAATTACTAACTGAGACTTCAATTTGAATATAGTTAAACCCCTAAAGAAGATAATATGGTATTTTGTTAGAACTTTTAGAATACCTGCAAATGGGAAGACCAAGAATGAAAACTGTCAATCAACCAAACAAACATATTTATTGAGCACTTACTATGGGTAGGGCACTGTACTAAGCACTTGGGAGAATACAACACAACAATATAACAGACACATTCCCTGCCCACAACGAGTTTATAGTCTGGAGGGAATAAGTTTTGAACACTTGAAATTTGTAACAGTTTTAGAAGAAAATTCAACATCGTAAGTATTATGGCATAGTGGCTAGAGCACGGGCCTTGGAGTCAAAAGGTCATGGATTCTAATCCAGGCTCCACCACTTGCCTACTGAGTGACCTTGGGCAAGTCACTTCACTTCTCTGGGCCTCAGTTACCTCATCTGTAAAATGGGGATTAAGATTGTGAGCCCCACATGGGACAGGGACTGTGTTCAACTCAATTTGCTTGCATCCACCCCAGCACTTAGTACAGGGCCTGGCACATAGAAAGCATTTAAATATCACCATTATTATTTGGGAATTGGAGAAAAATAATATAGGCTAAATTCAACTTCCAAATGCGTCAGTTTGTCTTTTGGTTACATTTTCTAATTTAGTAAACATTTTAATTAAAATTATCTAAATAAAAATGTATGATAGGAATCACTTCTGTGGATAATTTTCGATGACTTGGCTGCAACAGGATAAGTGGTTTATACTTCCACTGGTGCATATCACAGGATAAAATTCAGTAAAATTGGTCAGTTTTAAAAATGAAACTACCAATTTTCTGGAAATGTATTGTAAGCACTTAAACCTTTAAAAGGCCCTCCATACTGTTCCTAGAAACCACTAGACCATGTAATTTGAGAAATCTACTCTTCTCTAAACAGGAGTACTGCGTGGCTAATCTATTTAGAGAAAATCTAATAGCAGGTTGAAAAAATTTCAGGGAATCCACATAAGACTTAAAAAGTCCTAATGGCTCCTTGGCCAGTTACTATTAGGGAGATTTGAAATAAGTAATTTTCCTTGCAATTTAGTTTAGGAAGGCTGAATAACACTAAGTCGAGTTTATGTGGACAGCTTATTTTTTTCCTTGAAGATGGACCTGAAAGGAGGTGAGATACTAGTTTTACTGCCGCAGGCAAGGGGAAATCACGGGTGGCATTTGAGGATACCAGAACTGCTTTGCTGACCCGGAAATAACAGAAATAAGCTATATGTGAGGCAGTCAGATGACACTCAAAATTAAAGTGACATCATACTCGTTATGCCTGGTCCACAGCACAACAGGATGAGGTAAAACCCACTGTTTTGTGGAAGCTTGCTGAGTTCAGCCAAACCTAGCTAATTTCTCCTGGAGGTGGGTCACTCCCTCCCTCCCTCCATTGTTCTACAGTTTTCAGTGTTCCCCTCTCAGACCTGTGTGAACCTGAATGTTGTAGCTAAGATGCGGAATTCAGGCGCAAGATACAGAAGCAGAGAAAATACATCAGGTGAAAACTGGGGGATCTAGTATGAAACCAGCATGAAATAATAATAATCATCACCACAATTTTAAAGTACTTACTGTATGTCAAGTGCTGCTCTTAAGTGCTAGGGTAGATACCAAGTTAATTAGGTCAGACACAATCCTTGTCCCACATGGGACTCGGGATCTAAGTAGGAGGGAGAACAGATGTTTAATATCCATTTTACAGTTGGTTTTTGTGGTATTTTTAAGCCCTCACTACCCGTCTCACAAGCCCGCAACCTTGGTGTCACCCTCGAATCCGCTCTGTCGTTCACCCCTCACATCCAATCCATCACCGAAACCTGCTGGTCTCACCTCCGCAACATCGCCAAGATCCGCCCTTTCCTTTCCATCCAAACCGCTACCTTGCTGGTTCAATTTCTCATCCTATCCCGACTAGATTACTGCATCAGCCTCCTCTCTGATCTCTCATTCTCCTGTCTCTCCCCACTTCAGTCTATACTTCATGCTGCTGCCCAGATCATCTTTGTGCAGAAACGCTCTGGGCATGTTACTCCCCTCCTCAAAAATCTCCAGTGGCTGCCAGTCAACATATGCATCAAGCAAAAACTCCTCAATCTCGGCTTCAAGGTTCTCCATCACCTCGCCCCCTCCTACCTCACCTCCCTTCTTTCCTTCTACAGCCCAGCCCGCACCCTCCACTCCTCTGCCACTAACCTCCTCACTGTACCTCGTTCTTGCCTGTCCCGCCGTCGACCCCCGGCCCACGTCCTCCCGCTGGCCTGGAATGCCCTCCCTCCGCACATCCGTCAAACTAGCTCTCTTCCTCCCTTCAAAGCCCTACTGAGAGCTCACCTCCTCCAGGAGGCCTTCCCAGACTGAGACCTTTTTCCTCTCCTCCTCCCCATCCCCCCTGCCCTGCCTCCTTCCCCTCCCACAGCACCTGCATATATGTTTGTACAGATTTATTACTCTATTTTACTTGTACATATTTACTACTCTATTTATTTTGTTAATGATGTGTGCATTTATTTCTATTTATTGTGATGACTTGACACCTGTCCACAAGTTTTGTTTTGTTGCCTGTCTCCCCCTTCTAGACTGTGAGCCTGTTACTGGGTAGGGACTGTCTCTCTATGTTGCCAACTTGTACCTCTCAAGTGCTTAGTACAGTGCTCTTCACACAGTAAGTGATCAATAAATACGATTGAATGAATGAATGAATGAATGAATGAAATGCCAGGCACTGTACTATGTGCTGGGGTAGATACAAACTAATCAGGTTGGACACAGTCCAGGTCCCACAGGGGGATTACGGTGTTAATCCTCATTTTACAGATGAGGTAACTGAGGCACAGAGAAGTTAAGTGACTTGCCCATGGTAGCACAGAAGATAAATGTGGAGCCTGGATTAGAACACAGGCTCCTCTGACTCCCAGACGCCGGCTTTATCCACTAGGCCATGCTGCTTCCATGACAGTGCACTTCCCACCCAAATATGCCAAGCCAAAGCTCTCCCAAATTTCAAAACTCTCCTAAAATCCCACCTTCCACTTCTTCTAGGAAGTCTGCCCTGATTAATTCACAACACAACAGTCACATCAACAAGAGACTACCCTTAGCACATGAGCCTGTTGTTGGGTAAGGATCGTCTCTATATGTTGCCGATTTGTACTTCCCAAGCGCTTAGTACAGTGCTCTGCACACAGTAAGTGCTCAATAAATACGATTGAATGAATATTTCATTACTATCATCAGTACACCTTTAGACTGTAAGCTCGCTGTGGGCAGGGAATGTGTCTGTTACTGTGTTGCATTGCTCTGCAGACAGTAACACTCCATTCGTTCAATCGTATTTATTGAGCACTTATATTTATTGAGCATTTACTGTGTGCAGAGCACTGTACTAAGCACTTGGGAAGTACAAATTGGCAACATATAGAGACAGTCCCTACTTAACAAGAGACTCACAGTCTAGAATAAATACAGTTGAATGAAAACTTGTGCCCCTAATGTATATTCAATTGTTTATTCCGCTACTGGTACTTTGGTTTTATTTCCATTTAAGCACTCGATTTTCAGCCCACCAGTCGCACAGTACTTAGGTACTTATCAGTAATTTATTTTAATAATATCTGTCTTCCCATCTAGACTGTAAGCTCCTGTGGGCAGGGAACTTGTCTACCAACTCTGTTGTACTCTCCCAAGAGCTTAATACAGTGCTCCCTACACAGAAAATGCTCAATAAACACCACTGATTGATGTTTTCTTCTGTTCCTAGTATTTATAAATTATTATTGTATTCCCCATCACCACACTAGACTGTGAACTTCTAATGAGCCATGATTATGGGTCTTGCTTCTGTTGTTCTCTTCTGGGTTCTTAAAACAGTCCTCAGTGGCACTCAATAAATACCACTGATGATGATGATGACAGAAGCAAAAGAAGGCCCAGATCTTCAGGCCACCAAATCCCTTCAAATTTATTTCAATTGTTATTTCAACAGTTAGCATGGAAACTCTTGAAAAGGAGAATGAGCTACCAGGGGCAGTGATTAAAATGAGGATGATCGTCGGAAAGGAGGAACTGTAACTTTTGTGGTATTTGACTGCTTTAGGAAAGCTTCTTCTACTCTGCAAGCCCCTTGAGAGCAGACATCATGTTGACTGACCCTTTTGTACTTTCCCTGAGCACTTTGTACAGTGCCCTGAACAGAGTATATACTATTGATTGAATTTTAATCACAGGAATCCTGGTTTATGGTTATCTATGATAAACCTAATTTGTAGCAAGCGTATAATCAGAGGCCATAATTTCACATACGTTGTGAATAGGTATTGTGAGTGTGCAATTGATGTACCCCTAGCTAAATGGACATTTAACCTTTAGCCCTGCAACACTGTCAAAACCTATCTAAGCTCACATCATATTTCACCTTCCCAGCTTATTCATGTATGTAATCCTTAGGGTTTTTTTTAAATGTTATTTGTTAAGTGTTTCTATATTCCAGGCACTGTACTAAGCGCTGGGGTTGATACGAACTAATCAGGTTGGAAACAGTCCATGTCCCACGTGGGGTTCACTACACTAGAGAATCCTCTCAGTATTTGGCTTGAAGCTCCACATGTAGACTGACCGGAATTGAGAATCTAAATGGTAAAATTTTTCCTTGGTTCAACAACCATTATCTATGGTGAGATTGTATTAATGGATATGAGAGTCACGCTGAAAATTCCTGAAGCACCATGTCTCTGAAAATACAGTAATGCACTTTTTTAGCCCCTGGCCTTTTAGGCTGAGCATTGCTCGGACCTCAATGTCCTCCCATCTGCAGGATCTGCCCTTCAATTCTTTTTACAGTAGTGATGATAAAACAGAGCCAACCCCACACTCTTGCTTGATCTCCCTTGGTCCATTGGTATATCATCATCATCATCATCATCAATCGTATTTATTGAGCGCTTACTGTGTGCAGAGCACTGTATTAAGCGCTTGGGAAGTCCAAGTTGGCAACATATAGAGACAGTCCCTACCCAACAGTGGGCTCACAGTCTAAAAGGGGGAGACAGAGAACAAAACCAAACATACTAACAACATAAAATAAATAGAATAGATATGTACAAGTAAAATAAATGCAGTAATAAATATGTACAAACATATATACAGATATATATATCGCTCCTCTATAACAAGCATGGGTATAATCTGTGACCTCAATGTCCTCCCATCTGCAGGATCTGCCCTTCAATTCTTTTTACAGTAGTGATGATAAAACAGAGCCAACCCCACACTCTTGCTTGATCTCCCTTGGTCCATTGGTATATCATCATCATCATCATCATCAATCGTATTTATTGAGCGCTTACTGTGTGCAGAGCACTGTACTAAGCGCTTGGGAAGTCCAAGTTGGCAACATATAGAGACAGTCCCTACCCAACAGTGGGCTCACAGTCTAAAAGGGGGAGACAGAGAACAAAACCAAACATACTAACAAAATAAAATAGAATAGATATGTACAAGTAAAATAGAGTAATAAATATGTACAAACATATATACATATATACAGATATATATATCACCCCTCTATAACAAGCATGGGTATAATCTGTGATCACAGAGCAGAGTATCTCTAAAACCTTAACCGCAGTAGACAACACTGGGCCCTCATCCATTTCACAAGTCCTCAAGAGACACTCATTTAGAAATACAAAGTAAGAATGGTTCATAGAATCTCAGAAGGATCTTTAAGGCCCCATTCTCAAGTCACAGGGAACACTTCCAACAGATAACTCAACACCACTAACGCTGAAAATCCCGGTTCAAACACAGAGCTGGTCTAGAGTTCCTGATGATCCAGCATACTGGGTTACTGACCTGAAGGTTGCTGTCGTCTTTCTGTCGGTGGCAGAAGTCTTAATTCTGTTGCTGGTCTCTGCATTGGAATCAGAGGTGTACAGACCATTCGCGGGCTGAGGCAAGGACAGAATCACAGTGACACTATTACTCCATCAGGTGACTATCATTCAGGATCAGAGATGCATCTACAGGTAGTACTGTGGTTCAAGGCCACAGGTATAAGAATCAACTCCCCCAACATAGTGAGGAGTCAAAGAAGCCAACTCTTGGGGAAACTGACTCTACGTCTTCCCCTGCACTGACTGTCACGCAATTCAGAGAGGTCATCACTCCTAATCCCCCTCACCCAGCCGTTCAGCACTCTCCACCCAAAAAGTCTCTTCCCCTATTCCACAAGCCCACTTCTCCTTCCATTGAGTTTCCTTCTAACCCATCCCAGTTCACTTGGGGCGATTGCCTTTTCTTCCTGCTCTAGAGTTCTCTTAATCCCTCTTATCTGGGGTCAAGAAGCCCACCTCCCCTTCTCTCCAGTGAAGTTTTTTGGCCCCATCTCTGTTGCCCAGGGACTTCGGCAAGAGGGTATCATGCAAATCGGAGGGTGTGCTGGAAAGCCAGGTCAAACGTGCAATTTAGGTGAGGATTCAGTTCAATTCTTAGAAGCAGCAAAATCCCCTTTCAGAATTACCCTTCACATAAACATGTGGGTCCAAAGATTAGTGAGTAAATATCTGGTTTAAAGAACTAGAGAAGCAGAAGCAGAAACATTCTCTAATTTAGAGAAGCAGCATAGCGTAGTGGATTGAGAACGGGACTTGGAGCCAGTAGGTCATGGGTTTTAATTCCAGCTCCACCACTTCTCTGCTGTGTGACTTTGGGCAAGTCACTTCACTGGGCCTCAGTTCCCTCATCTGTAAAATGGGGATTGAGACTGTGAGCCCCACGTGGGACAGGGACTGTGTCCAACCCAATTTGCTTCTATCCACCCCAGCACTTAGTACAGTGCCTGGCACATAGTTAAGTACTTAATAAAAACCATAATTACCATAATTAATTAGTTGGTTGCCACACCAATGGAGGTGTCTAATTGAGTTACAGACTTCCTTTGCTTGAAGCACCCAAGACAGCATTCACTTTTCCCAAAATTAAGATATAAAACATAAAATGCAAGTCACTCTAGACTGTGAGCTCATTGTAGGCAGCAATGTGTCCGTTTGTTGTTATACTGTACTCTCCCAAGAGCTTAGTATACAGACCTCTCTCTCTCTCTCTCTCTCTCTCTCTCTTTCTCTCTCTCTCTCTCTCTCTCTCTCTCTCTCTCTCTCTATTTCCCTTGACCTTTCTCCCATTCTAGGCAGCATTTTGACTGAACATTGCTATATGAAATGACTGCCAGTGGTAGCTATCACACTTGCCATTTCCTTGCCTTGGTTCTGCTTGCATGAACATAATAATAATAATGATGGCATTTATTAAGCGCTTACTATGTGCAAAGTACTGTTCTAAGCGCTGGGGAGGTTACAAGGTGATCAGGTTGTCCCACGGGGGCTCACAGTCTTAATCCCCATTTTACAGATGAGGTGACTGAGGCACAGAGAAGTTAAGTGACTTGCCCAAAGTCACACATTTAAGTGGTGGAGCCGGGATTTGAACCCCTGACCTCTGACTCCAAAGCCCGTGCTCTTTCCACTGAGCCAGACTCCCATGTATTTTATATTCAGTACATAGGACTAATAGAACTGATAGATACAGGGTTTTAATAACGAAATCACAGGAACTTCTACCTGAAGTAGAAAAAATATGAAATTTGAAATTGTTGGACCATAAGACCACCAGGACCTTAGTCAACAAAAAGGGTTAAGACCTCTCACTTCCCTCACTGTGATAAATTGGGATCTCAGTATTCAGTTACCTCTCCTAGTAGTAATGAGAAGAAAAAAAAAAAAGAAATCTGAGCCAATTTAAATCCTGAAGATAAAATAGAGGCAGTGGAACTCAGAGCAAGGTTCTGCCCAAACCGAGGGCTGGTATCCAGGTCTTAGAAGCAAACTTTTCTGGGCTCAAGTCCCTTCAACATTCTAAGGGTCCCTTCAATATTATTCAGGCCTCTTTAATGGAATAAGCTCCCACTATTCCAAGAATAATTTCATATTATCCCTGCCACGTGTTTTTCCAAGCAAAAGTAACAGTACCAGCATGAGGCAGGGTTTCCTAACTAAATAAGGAACATTTTCATCCCACGATTGTCATGCAGATTGAGGACCCGTGGCAGCATTATGGAGAACACATGTAGTTCAGTTAGCTGCACACTGAACTAATGATTTCAAAGCAGTCCCCTGTGATATGGTGTCACGGGGGTGCGATTTGCGTGTGGTTGATCTCCGAGGTTGTCTGGGGCCCTATCAAGTCTACCAACCTCAAGGTGAAGGGGTTCAATTACTTACTCTCCTACATGGTGCCACCCCGTCTTCCATCGCCACTTGCCTTCTGAGTTACCTTGGGCAAATCACTGAACTTCCCTTGGCCTCAGTTTCCTCATCTGTAAAATGGGGGATAAGATTCCAGGTCTCCCTCCCACTTAGACTGTAAGCCCCATATAGAACCATCTGATCTGCCTATATTGTTTCAATTACATCACTTGGTACATAGTAAGCGCTTAAAAATTACCATTATTATTAGCTCAGTTGGAGGTGTAATGATAATGATAATGGTATTAATTAAGCACTTACAACGTGCCAAGCACTGTATTAAACGCTGAGGTAGGTACAAGACAATCTAGGTCAGATACAGGCCCTCTCCCACCTGGGGCTCACAGCCTAAAGGGGAGGGAGAACAGGTATTGAATCCCCATTTTGCAGATGAAGTCATTGAGGCCCAGAAAGGTGAAGTGACTTGCCCAAGGTCACCCAGAAGGCAAGTGACAGAGCCAGGATTAGAATCCTCTGGACTGGAAACTCATCCTCTAGACTTTAAGCTCGTTGTGGGCAGGGAATGTGTCTGTTACAGTGTCATATTGTACTCTCCCAAGCACTTAGTACAATACTCTGCACAGAATAAGCACTCATCATCAACCATCATCAGCAATCGTATTTATTGAGCGCTTACTGTGTGCAGAGCACTGTACTAAGCGCTTGGGAAGTACAAGTTGGTAACATAGAGACAGTCCCTACCCAGCAGTGGGCTCACAGTCTAAAAGACTCAATAAATACGACCAACTGACTGCCTGATTTTGACTCTCGGGCCTGGGCTCTTTCAATTTGGCAATGCTGAAATAATCAGGGTTTATTTTGGGCTAACTGCATAGCTATTCCCCATGTAACAGCCATGAACAGATATCATCCTTACTTCCAAACACTCAGTGGAAATGCGTAGTGTATGTCTCCCCCCACCTCTAGACTCTAAGATCATTGTGAGCAGCGAATATGTCTGTTTATTGTTGTACTGTACTCTCCCAAGCGCTTAGTACAGTGCTCTGCACCCAGTAAGCGCTCAATAAATACGATTGAATGAATAAATCCCAAAGGAACAAGAATTGGGTCCTAACTTTATCTAGCAGTAGCCCGGATCAAGGAGTAGAATTCCTAATTGCATCAACATCAGACCTCCAGACTCTAATGAGGAGTGTGATCATAATCCTATCGTAGTGTAAAATCAATCAATCAATGGTATTTACTGAGTGCTTACTGTGAGCAGAGCACTGTACTGTTTCGGAGGGCACAATATAACAGAGTTGTTAGACAAGTTTCCCGCCCACTACAAGCTTACGGTCTATAAAGTCTAAAATGAGGAAAAGGCCCTAATTCTGTCAGAAATCTCAGCCAATAGGCTCTATTACCTAGATTTCAGGTATTCATATTATGCTAAATTTGTTTTTGATAACATCAAATTTTATTAATATAGGGAAGTGAAAGACAAAGGGAAGGATAGGTTCCTAATTAGTAGAAAGGAGAAAAAGCAGAGACATAAGCATCCAAGGTTTATAATATTCAGTTTTCAAAAAAATATGATGATAATTGTGGTACTTGTTAAACACTAACTCTGTGCCAAGCACTGAGGTAGATATAATTGAATCAGGTCAGACGCAATCCTCATCCCACATGGCGCTCACAATGTAAGGGAAAGGGAGAACAAGTTTTAATCTCCATTTTACAGAGACACAGAGAAGTTAACTGACTCACCCAAGGTCACCCAGCAGGGTAGGGACAGAGATGTGATTAGTACTAGGCCATGCTGCTCAGCTGCTCAGCTGCAATATGGAATCTTATTTTAAAGTCTTATTGAAATATTCATGGTATTAGAACCTAATTAAATTACAAACAGAACAGTTGACTTCTAGTTAAGATAATCTATAGTTTTTAGACTGCTGAATTATCAGAATTCTTCTCAAGTCCTTGAAGAACTAGTGATACCCTCAGAGACACGAGCAAATCTATATGACTTGAGATTCCACATATCTAAAAAATAAAATCAGGGCCATCAGTTGTCTTTCATTTTGGTTGTTTGCAAGGCAAAGGAAGTGACCCCAAATAAGCAATTAAAGAGATAAAATCAACTGCCATTTTCCTTGCCTGGGCAGATTAGATTCGATTACCACAAGATTATTTCAAAATGAAATCAGGAATCCCTGGGCTGCTTTCGCTGTCATAATTAAAAGTTTGCACAGCTAACAGCAGAAAACTTTAGGCTTTGAATGCAATCTCTGAAGAACTTTTGAGTTGCTACCTCCATAGGAAGTAAGAAGACCAGGTTAGAGACCAGTGCACTACTTTAAGACAAATTGTAGGGCAACTTTGTAGCATGTTTTGTGGAAAAATCTTACAGACTTCCAAGAGTTCAGGTCCCAAAGAAGAAAGAGTACAACTTCTGGGATTCTGTTCTCAGCAACCACAGACAATATGTATTTCTTACTGTTCTGCTCTTCCACATCTCCCACACTTTAAATTGTAATCTCCCAAGTGCTTAGTAAAGGACTTCACACTTAGTAGGCATTCAATAAATACATCACTCTCAATGGTGATAAGATTACCATATTTTTCAATTATAATATTCTCAGCATTTGAAGATTTTAAAAAAGCACTTAATCCTTCTCCTTCCTCTACGATCCAGTTTCATTTCCTATTGCCTTCTCTCCTTTGCCCTTTAAAATCATGTTCTTGAACTGTTGGTGATGAGTGCGGTGAATGCCA